>NC_138941.1:2545120-2822620 GCF_965226115.1 Aulonocara stuartgranti | reverse complement strand
GAGCAGAAGTGAAGCCTTCATGGAGAAGGATGGAGTTAGTGTTCCTGTGCTAACTGATCCCAAATGGCTCATGGACTCAGCTTTTCTTGTTGATATGACACATGAGCTTAATGTACTGAACAAGACGTTACAAGGCCAGGGGCAACTTGTCAGTGCTGCCTATGACAACGTGAGAGCATTCTCCACAAAACTGGCGCTCTGGAAAGCTCAGCTCTCTCAGACAAACCTTTGCCATTTCCCAGCATGCAAGGCACTCGTGGATGCAGGCACACCATTCAGTGCTGACGAGTATGTTGATGTCACTTTGAGGCTACAGGAGGAATTTGATCACAGATTTGCTGACTTCAAGACACACAGAGCCACCTTTCAAATGTTTGCGGACCCCTTCTCCTTTGATGTGCAAGATGCCCCTTCTGTGCTTCAAAAGGAGCTCATTGAGCTGCAGTGCAACTCTGAACTCAAAGCAAAGTTCAGGGAGGTGAGTGGAAAAGCAGACAAGCTTGGACAATTTTTGAGAGACTTGAGCCCTAGTTTCCCTCGGCTTTCCCGAATGTTCAAGCGGACCATGTGCCTTTTTGGTAGCACATACTTGTGCCAAAAGCTCTTCTCCACTTTGAACTTCAATAAGTCCAAGTACAGGTCCAGACTTACGGATGATCATCTTCAAGACATACTGAGGGTCGCAACTGCTTCCTCCCTCAGGCCAAATCTGGCTCGGCTATGCGAGAGGAAACGCTGCCAGGTCTCTAGCAGCAAGGAGTAGGCAAGAGAAGCCATGTTCAGAAGAACAGTTCATTTTCTACAGTGTTCCATTCATGTTCAGAAGAAGGTTATAGAACTGTTAATACAGACATTTCAATCTAAATGCAGCAGATATAGAAGACTGAAAGAAACACACAAGTTCACTGACTAAAAATATCTTATTATTATTTTATTTATGTATTACAGATTGATTTATTTTCTTTTTAATTCTTAATTTGTTTATTCATTTTTCATATTTTGTGTTAAAAAATAAAAATAAAGAGATTTGAGAAGATTGGAATTTTTTAACCATGCCTTTCTTGTGGAAAACCTAATGCGGCCCAGCCTCACCCAGACTCTGCCTGCAGCGGCCCCCAGCTAAATTGAGTTTGAGACCCCTGTCCTACACCATAAATCAGTAAGAGAGGGTACGACCTCTCTCATGGCCCCAAGTGGTGTGTGCAAGCCAGAGCACTCTGGAAGGCACACAGAGTCTTTACAGACTACTCAGGATCAAACCTCTATCATCATGCAATCGATTATACAACTCTAAGCATATATGAGTAAATATTTCTAAGCATAAATGACAATCAACAATATAAACCTTACAGCTGGTTTTAATAACAGAATTCATTTGTTTCTCAAACGAGAAAGAGCTATCGAGAAACACTCCTAAATCTTTAGTTCTTAACTTTTCCAGTGGGCCAAGGTCAACATTATCTGCTAATGCTAAATAGGCTGCCGTTATTAACTAATGCTAATTTGACATGAATTAGCATTATGCACTAATGCTAACACTTACTTTTTTTAAAAATGTGAGTAGCTAATGCTAACACTATTTCCCTTAACTTTATAACAATGTGAACGGCTAATGCTAACACTCTTTTTCCTAGCATTATAACATCTGAGCTGCTAATGCTAAGTAGGCTGCCATTAGCACCTACGTCTAATTTAAGGCAAATACGCATTAGAACCTAATGCTCATATCGTTTTCCTTTGCTTTATAACAATGTGAGCAGCTACTGCTAAATAGCATTAGCTAATAACAGCAGTCTAATTTAATGCAAGTTTGCCTCATTTGCATTACAACGATGTGAGGAGTTAACGCTAAGTATGCTGCCATTAGTGGCTAATTCTAATTAGGGGTGAATAAATATTACCAGCTAATGCTAATATCGTATTCTCTTCCCTTTTAACAATGTGAGCAGCTAGTGCTAGGTAGGCTGATGCTAGCAGCTAATGCTAAAGCTAATTTAATGTGAATTAGCATCACATTAGTGAGGAGTTAATGCTAAGTAGACTGCCATTAGCAGGTAATGCTAATTTAGGTGAATTAGCATTATCCACTAATGCTAACACTGTTTTTGCCAACTCTTTTCCCTTGCATTATAACAATATGAGCAGCTAATGCTAAGAAGGCTGCCATTATTAGGTAATGCTAATTATTATGTGTGTTAGCATTATCCGCTGCTGCTAGCAATGTTTTATCTTACCTTTTAACAATATCAGCAGCTAATGCTAACACTACTTTAATTTCAGTTAAACCTACTTAGCATTAATTAACTTCATTTAGCATTAAGAAGTTTTTGCTATAGGCTACCATTAGTGGCTAATGCTAATTTTAGGTAAATAGAAATTGGCAGCTAATGCTAATACCATATTTTCTTGCCTTATAACAATGTGACCAGCTAATGCTAAGCAGGTGCCATTATTAGCTAATACTAATTTGAGATGAATTAGCATTATCCGCTTATGCTAACAATGTTTTTTCTTACTTTTTAACAATACGCCATTAGTGGCTAATTCTAATTTTAGATGAAAAAGGATTAACAGCTAATGCTCATACTGTTTGCTTTGTAAGAATGACAGCAGCTAATGATATGAAGTCTACCGTTATTAACTAATGCTAATTTGATGAGAATTAGCATTATCTGATAATGGTAACTCTTTTCCCCTGCATTATAACAATGTCAGGAGTTAATGCTAAGTAGACTGCCATTAGGGGCTAAATCTAATTAGGGGTGAATAATTATTAGCCGCTAATACTAATACCGTTTTCTCTTTTTCCTTATAACAACTTGAGCAGCTAATGCTAATTTGATGCGAATTAGCATTATATTAGTGAGCAGTTAATGCTAAGTAGGCTGCCATTATTAACTAATACTACGTTGACGTGAATTAGCATTATGCGCTACTGCTAATACTGTTTTCTCTTACTTATTAAAAATGATAGTAGCTAATACTAATACTCTTTTCCGTTGGGTAACAACAAAGTGAGGAATTAATGCTAAGTTGGCTGCTTTTAGCGGCTTATTCTAATTAGGGGTGAATAATTATTAGCAGCAAATGCTAATACCGTTTTCTCTTTCCTTATAACAATATGAGCAGTTAATGCTAATTTGATGTAAATTAGCATTATATTAGTGAGGAGTTAATGCTAAGTAGGCTGCCATTAGTAGCTAAAGGTAATTTGAGGTGAATAAGCACTAGTAGCTAATGCCAATACCCTTTTCTCTTGTGTTATAATGATGTGAAACGTTAATATTGTTCTCAAACAACAGAATGAGAATGAAATATTGATTCTAACAGGGCCCATAAACAGCATTAGCTTAGCAGCATTAGCTTATCAGAGTCTCCATCATGGTCACACAAATCCTTAGCGGAGCAAAGTGGCCTACTTAGCAATAGCTGCTGTAGAAAGCAAAGGGAAAACAGTATTAGCATTAGCTGCTAAATGTGCACTTGAGAACAAATCTATTGTGAATTCAGCCGTGAATGTAGTGTTTCCAGTAAGCTTCCATTTCCAAATGTTAGCTGCTCCTGTCTGCCTCTTTGTCACACACACAGACTGAAATGATTCACAGCCTTGTTTCATCCTTCTGTCAGTGTCACTGACTGTCACTGTGACTGTGGACATACAGCATGGGAAACACACACATGGCTGATACTTGTATCTAAAGTTACAAAATGTTGTCTCTGTCCAAATATTACCTAACTGTAAGTCTACTTTTAATGAAACTCTCAACATGACTTATCAGTTATCATTAATGTTCCTGCAAACAGACTCCTTGAAGACCCCCTACATAAATATCCATGTACTATCCAGCTAGACTAGTGTGTCTGTCCCTGAAAATATTCCTGCATGTGTGATTGTTCATGTCTCATCTGCAGGAAACAAACAGGAAGTGAGTGAAAGACACAGGAAATGATTCCAGCTCTTCCTCCTATATCAGACATTCTCTCCATACCTGAGAGTGTCCAGTCTCCAGCCTGGATCCTTCAGTCCAGCCGACAGAAGCTTGATTCCTGAGAGACCTGGATGATTGTAGCTCAGGTCCAGCTCTCTCAGATGGGAGGGGTTGGAGCTCAGGTCCAGCTCTCTCAGATGGGAGGGGTTGTAGCTCAGAGCTGAGGCCAGAGAAGTACAGCCTTCCTCTGTGATCAGACAGCCTGACAGACTGCAGACACACAAAACAACAATCCATCTGTTATCCATCTCTATAGCAGCATAACTAAGTGATGGTTCAGGGTCACCTGATCCAGCTCGAACTATAAGTTTTATCAAAAAGGAAAGTTTGAAGCTGATCGTCAAAGTAGAGAGGGTGTCTGTCTCCTGAACTCAAACTGGGAGCTGCTTCCACACCCAGTCCAACATAGCCAGGCTTTCTTTGCTGCTTTGACAAAACCTCAAATCCCAGTCAGAGATGGTGAGCATCATCACAGTGATGATCATTTCTCTGTTAACCCAGGCTTTCTGCTTCAGGATCTGTGCACGCTCACAGAACAAGGAGACCTTTAAACATCATTTCACTAAATGGATGGACTGAGCTCAGCCTACAGATGAACTGGATAAATAAAGATTTGACCTCAGTGTGCTCAGTGTTCCTGTCTATTCCTAACATGATAGCTGCACTTTAGAGCTCTAAAACTGGAACTGACACATATTTAAACTCCACATGTTACTCAGTACATTCAGTTCTGACACTCGCCCACAGTCCAACAAAGGAAACATGGAGATCACATCAGTTTGTCACCAAAGTCTAATTATTCCAGAGGGCAGTGTTGATACAACTAAAGTTATTTTTAAGCAAAGTTGAGTTTTTTATTGTCGCAGTACTTCATGTCTGAAGTATCACTTAAATGCATTACACGCTGTTGATGGCAGCAAACAAACCACCCAAAGAAACAGAGGTGGGAGGCTTGGGCAGACTACGTAGGATCAGCTTGTGGGAGGAGTCAGGATAAAACCAAAGAAAGACAAGCTAACAAACACCACAGTGAAGTGAGTAGCTACAAACTGCAGGCCGATTAGTGTTGTTGAAGAAGTCGGTCTGAGGAACGTTCTTAGGATCAACAAATGACGGCATGTATGAGCCTCCCTCAAGACGCACCATCACAAGAAGAACACACAAGCTGTAGAAAAAGGAGAGACTATGAAAGCCACGGCGTTACAACGTGCACCAGCTGTTGGTCTCTCTGGAGACTACTGGGCGTGGCTGGGTAACCATGGTTACTTGGGAGTTACAGTACATGATATTAATGAAGAGTGGGAGCTGCGTTCTATAGCAAACAATTTGTTATGAGGTAATCAGCTGATCTTAGTTTAACCGGAAGCCCTTCACAATAATTGCAATGCCTTTATTTTGTACAACTACCATCAGTTCGTCTGTACTGATGGTAACTTAAAGTCACACTAATGTCGTTTAGTTTCTATAGTTTATGTAGTGGAAGTATACTACAGTACCCTGATCACTGATAGGACAGATTTATGTAGATATACACCTTTGTGTTTAACATTACTGCATTATAGTACTGTGATCTTTGTCCTTATATATGGCTATATTAGCTATACTGATGTACGTACATATAACTGGATATGTATCTTATCTATTCATCTTATTTGTCATGTATTTGTATTGTGTACTTCCTTTTTGTAAGAAACCACACACATGATCACAGCCGCAAGAATCAATCAGTGAAAGAATAAAGTGTCTCAAACCAAACCTTAAGCTCTTTATTCCACATGCTGGGATCATTTGGCCTTCAGTGGTGTTCTGGCTGACACACCGGAGTGACCAGAGTGCTAAAGAGTGAATCGGACACACCAGTGTCATCTCTGATATCTCCACTACATTTAATCGTCCTTCAGCTTGTGGCTGCCGTTAGCTGGTCTGCTAGTTAGCTGATTTGCTATTTAGCCGGTGTGCTAGTTAGCTGGTGTGCTGACCAGCGAACCAGTAGGTTACAAGATGAGCTTGTCTGTCTGATGAGCCAGCTCTCTCTGTCTTGGTCATTTTGTCCTTGGGCAAAACCTAACCTACCACTACAACTGTAGCTTACCTCCACCAGTGTGTGAATGTGAGAGTGAATGAATACAGGGAGTGCAGAATTATTAGGCAAATGAGTATTTTGTCCACATCATCCTCTTCATGCATGTTGTCTTACTCCAAGCTGTATAGGCTCGAAAGCGTACTACCAATTAAGCATATTAGGTGATGTGCATCTCTGTAATGAGAAGGGGTGTGGTCTAATGACATCAACACCCTATATCAGGTGTGCATAATTATTAGGCAACGTCCTTTCCTTTGGCAAAATGGGTCAAAAGAAGGACTTGACAGGCTCAGAAAAGTCAAAAATAGTGAGATATCTTGCAGAGGGATGCAGCAGTCTCAAAATTGCAAAGCTTCTGAAGCGTGATCATCGAACAATCAAGCGTTTCATTCAAAATAGTCAACAGGGTCGCAAGAAGCGTGTGGAAAAACCAAGGCGCCAAATAACTGCCCATGAACTGAGAAAAGTCAAGCGTGCAGCTGCCAAGATGCCACTTGCCACCAGTTTGGCCATATTTCAGAGCTGCAACATCACTGGAGTGCCCAAAAGCACAAGGTGTGCAATACTCAGAGACATGGCCAAGGTAAGAAAGGCTGAAAGACGACCACCACTAAACAAGACACACAAGCTGAAACGTCAAGACTGGGCCAAGAAATATCTCAAGACTGATTTTTCTATGGTTTTATGGACTGATGAAATGAGAGTGAGTCTTGATGGGCCAGATGGATGGGCCCGTGGCTGGATTGGTAAAGGGCAGAGAGCTCCAGTCCGACTCAGACGCCAGCAAGGTGGAGGTGGAGTACTGGTTTGGGCTGGTATCATCAAAGATGAGCTTGTGGGGCCTTTTCGGGTTGAGGATGGAGTCAAGCTCAACTCCCAGTCCTACTGCCAGTTTCTGGAAGACACCTTCTTCAAGCAGTGGTACAGGAAGAAGTCTGCATCCTTCAAGAAAAACATGATTTTCATGCAGGACAATGCTCCATCACACGCGTCCAAGTACTCCACAGCGTGGCTGGCAAGAAAGGGTATAAAAGAAGAAAAACTAATGACATGGCCTCCTTGTTCACCTGATCTGAACCCCATTGAGAACCTGTGGTCCATCATCAAATGTGAGATTTACAAGGAGGGAAAACAGTACACCTCTCTGAACAGTGTCTGGGAGGCTGTGGTTGCTGCTGCACGCAATGTTGATGGTGAACAGATCAAAACACTGACAGAATCCATGGATGGCAGGCTTTTGAGTGTCCTTGCAAAGAAAGGTGGCTATATTGGTCGCTGATTTGTTTTTGTTTTGTTTTTGAATGTCAGAAATGTATATTTGTGAATGTGGAGATGTTATATTGGTGTCACTGGTAAAAATAAATAAATGAAATGGGTATATATTTGTTTTTTGTTAAGTTGCCTAATAATTCTGCACAGTAATAGTCACCTGCACACACAGATATCCCCCTAAAATAGCTAAAACCAAAAACAACCAAAAACATTCAGCTTTGATATTAATGAGTTTTTTGGGTTCATTGAGAACATGGTTGTTGTTCAATAATAAAATTATTCCTCAAAAATACAACTTGCCTAATAATTCTGCACTCCCTGTAGTGGGATTGTAAAGGGTCTTTGAGGGTCTCGAAAAGCGCTATATAAATGCAATCCATTATTATTATTAAGAGCATCTTTAGGCCTGACTGTGGTCATCCTTCCTCCAACCTCTCCTTACCAAAGATAACAACTACATCAGTATTAGCTCAATAACAATTTCTGCAATTCAATTGTGGACATTCATTTTTAAACCTTGTGTAAAACGATAAAACCTCAAAGTCTGAGCATTATTCTTTGTGCAAACAGCTCTTGCAGGTTCCCCCGGACTTAGGTTATTTTTATTATTTAATTACTTTCCTTTAAGCAGCTGTTCAGGCTACTAAACTCATCCCAGAAATAACAAGTGACACCATTAATAGTAGAGGTGGGAATCACCATACAACTCGCGATACGATATTATCACAATACTTAACGCACGATACGATATTATTGCGATTTTTTAAAATATTTTGCGATATTTAAATTCTGCACATAAAGGTAAACTTTATCAATATTCATTTTATCTAATATCAAAGTCTCACACTCAGTCTTTCTCTCATTTCAGTCAGTTTTATTGTTGACAAACTGAACGGTTTGTATTACAGTCTAGTCCAACTTAACTGAATGCAACCATCTGGTACAATTATAGCTATTCTGAACTATGCAATTTATGAAAACTATGCAGCCCCTTCAGCAACTGAAGAATTTGAAAGTAAATTTAAAAAAATATATAATTTTACATTAAATAAAAAAGTTTCAAACTTAATTAAAATTAAACATGTCTTAAATTAAAATAAGTAAACTGTCATGTTTATTGCTGCCAAAAAAAAAAGTTAAACACATTTGGACAGTGAAGGAATGTCAGGATTGTTGCTCAGAAAAAGGATCAACATGCTCTGAAGTCAACATGCTCTGACTCCAGAGCATGTTGACTTCAGAGAAAAAATTGTTTGTAACAAAATATCGATTTCTGCTGTCCCTGTATCGATACATTATTAGCAAACAAAATATCACGATACTACACAGTATCGATTTTTTCCCCCACCCCTAATTAATAGTGGAGCTAACTTTAACAGGTGAAACTGATTTGACCTATAAGGCTACTGCAGTTACTTCTTATCAGGTTTAGTAGGGAAGACATCTGGATGAGGTAGTTAGTAGTATGTAGTTAGTACCGGGCGACTCCCCTCCCCCACATCGGCACCAGAACCCTGTATTATCTACAGGGTAAGACTGCCTGTTTTATCAAACTATGGCCATTACTACTGTGATCATTTGCAGCCCAGTGTGCCGCTCTCTCTGCTGGGATGAACCACTGGAGCTCACCCAGTCATCCCTTTCTTTCTCTCAAGAAGAAGTGAAATAAATATATTTATTATATTACGAGTCTAATATTCTTTAAATCAAACTGTAATGAATAAATCAAGCAAGAAGATTTGGTGGCTCCACGTGTTGTAGAAGAAAAGATAAACATCTCATTTTGAGAAATCAGCCTTTAAAATTAAGTACTGTGAATAAAAAACAAACAGCGAGCCAATCAGCAGTCGCCAATATCCTCCTAATTTCATTCACAAAGAAATCAAATATATATATTATGGGCCCAAAGGAGCCTAAATCTTTCAATTAGGCAGTACGTGAAGTATTTTTTTAAATAAACAGAGACATGACTGAATTACTAAAAGTTGTTATAGAGTCCAATTATCCACTCAAATGTAAATAAAAGTTCACTTGACAGCTGTAAAAGTTACCTGTTTATACAATAATATAAATCACATTTCAAATGATCATCTGTGGAAAAGTTTGAATCCTGACCTGAGAGTTTCCACTGCACACTGTGAACTCTTTAGTCCAGCGGACAGAAGCTTCACTCCTGAATCCTGCAGGTCAGAGTTACTCAGGTCCAGCTCTCTCAGACTGGAGGACTGGGAGCTGAGGACTGAGGACAGAGCTTCACAGCTTCTCTCTGACAGGTTACAGCCACTCAGTCTGAAAAATAAAAGACAATCTATAAAACAAGTACTCATGTAGAGTTTGTTAATACATTTCACAACATTAAATGTTGACTTTCTATTTTTAAAGGAAACATAAACATACTAAGATACAACATCATATGTATGAACTTTAATTAATAATTCTAAAAACTAAATGTTCCCTGATCTGACCTCAGAGTATTCAGTTTACAGTTTAAATGTTGTAGTCCAGCAGACAGAAGCTTCACTCCTGAATCCTGCAGCTTTCTGATACTCAGGTCCAGCTCTCTCAGACTAGAGGACTGCGAGCTGAGAACTGAGGACAGAGCTTCACAGTTTTCCTCTGAGAGTTCACAGATGTTAAGTCTGAAGATAAAAACATGAATAAAGATTGTTGTTAAAGTGTAATCAAGGTGCAATAGCTTATTGTCTTGTGCTGAGCAGGTTAGTAAAACTTCTGTTTAACTTTGAAATGAATAAAAATGCTATGAAACAAGGATAACTGGATAAAGACATAAACAAAAACAAACATCAAACACATAAACAAACAGAACTAAACATAATACAAATTGATCTGACCTCAGAACATTCAGTTTGGCATGTGGACTCTCCACTGCAGCAGACAGAAGCTTTACTGCTGAAGCCTTCAGGCTGTTGGTACTCAGGTCCAGCTCTCTCAGACTACAGGACTGGGAGCTGACCACTGACAACAAATTTTCACAGCCTTCCTCTGAGACGTTACAGCTGCTCAGTCTGTGAGAGAAAGGAAAAAAACAAAAACAAAAAAAAACAAACAATATATGTGATCAAATTAAATTTGTTTATATGTTGAACCCTTTTTTTTTTAAATTTATTTAAACCTATGAGACTATGAGTGCTACCAGTCCAGTGCACATGATTGGTACCTTGATGGTACCTTGCTCAGGGGTACCACAAGGTAACTATTCGGTGGATTCGACCCCTGACCTTATGATCATGGGGCGACCACTCTGCCTACTGAGCTAATAATTCTGTGTACGCTGTCATACAATATTAACTAAAACAATTATTTTAGAAAATTTTAGTAATTCAATAATCATGCTCATTACCTGTGTATTGTGAATAACACTTGATTTTAAACACTAGCTGTATAAAACTCTTCCTGTTAAAGGTGCGTATAAAGGAGATGAGCTGAAATGCAGACTTCATGGAGAATGTTTGCTGTCAGCATATATCAAAGACAAAGCAGAGATCCATCCAGTCTCTTCCACTAAGCCCACAGAGGGACAGACAACCACTCTCACTCACACCTGCATGAAGTTTAGATCACCAGGTAACCTAACTGCATGTCTGTGGACAGTGGGAAGAAACTGTAGAGGACCCAGAGTGAACCCACTATAATTCTGTGATAACACTGGTTATGGAAGCCTTACAGTTACATATGGTTACTGACAAGAAACACGACCTTAGAGGCAATTTCAGTAATGAAGACCGAGTTTCTCCCTCCATACAGGATGAAAACATGACAGCACAGCAGAGATTTATATTTAAAAAGGGAGGGTGTGCACTGAAAGTGAGATACAAACTTGAACTTAAATTATGAACATCAGAAAAAGATGTAGGTGAAGTCTGGCAGGTGACGTTTGTGCATTAGAATAAAACAACCAAACTCCTGGAGTTGGAGACAAATGAACAAGCTGAGGATAATAAACATGTCAGAGGGGCTGAAGCATCAGAGCTCATGTTCTTATAGGCTGGGTCTGGATTGTCCTTTGATAAGAGTTACAGAACAAAGTGTGTTTTAGAAATGCTGGAGTGAAACATTAAAACTACCATATATTTACCGAGTGACTGATGATAATTTAATTTACTATTTTAAAAAAATGTTACAGTGCTCTTTGAACTCAGCATTTCTGATTTATTTCCCATGATTTTAACAATGAAGCGATGACAACATGTTTACTCACAGAGCTTTGTTGGAGGCTTTGACCACTGGCAGCAGCCTCAGAAGAGCCTCCTCTGAAGCAGAGTATTTCTTCAGGTCAAACTCATCCAGATCTTCTTCTGATGACAGTAAGATGAAGACCAGAGCTGACCACTGAGCAGGAGACAGTTCATCTGTGGAGAGACTTCCTGATCTCAGGGACTGTTGGATCTCCTCCACTAGAGAACGATCATTCAGTTCATTCAGACAGTGGAACAGATTGATGCTTTTCTCTGCAGACAGATTCTCACTGAGCTTCTTCTTGATGTACTGGACTGTTTCCTGATTGGTCAGTGAGCTACTTCCTGTCTGTGTCATCAGGGCTCGTAGGAGAGTCTGATTGGTCTGCAGTGAAAGACCCAGGAGGAAGCGGAGGAACAAGTCCAGGTGTCCATTTGGACTCTGTAAGGCCTTGTTCACAGCACTCTGGTAGAAGTGTTTCTTTGCAGATTCTCCTGTTTCAGACTTCTTGGATGTTGTTTGTTGTTGTTCCAGCAGATTGAGTCCAGAGTTGCTGAAGGTCAGATGGACATGAAGAGCAGCCAGAAACTCCTGAACACTCAGATGGATGAAGCAGAACACCTTGTCCTGGTACAGTCCTCTCTCCTCTTTAAAGATCTGTGTGAACACTCCTGAGTACACTGAGGCTGCTCTGATATCGATGCCACACTCTGTCAGGTCTGATTCATAGAAGATCAGGTTTCCTTTCTGCAGCTGATCAAAAGCCAGTTTTCCCAGAGACTCCATCATCTTCCTGCTCTCAGGACTCCAGTGTGGATCTGTCTCAGCTCCTCCATCATACTTGACCTTCTTCACTTTGGCCTGAACCACCAGGAAGTGGATGTACATCTCAGTCAGGGTCTTGGGCAGCTGTCCTCCCTCTCTGGTTTCCAGCACATCCTCCAGAACTGTAGCAGTGATCCAGCAGAAGACTGGGATGTGACACATGATGTGGAGGCTTCGTGATGTCTTGATGTGGGAGATGATCCTGCTGGCCTGCTCCTCATCTCTGAATCTCTTCCTGAAGTACTCCTCCTTCTGTGGGTCAGTGAACCCTCTGACCTCTGTCACCATGCCAACACAGTCAGGAGGGATCTGATTGGCTGCTGCAGGTCGTGTGGTTATCCAGAGGCGAGCAGAGGGAAGCAGTTTCCCCCTGATGAGGTTTATCAGCAGCACATCCACTGAGGTGGACTTTCTAGGGTCAGTTAGGATTGTAGTTTTGTGGAAGTCCAGAGGAAGTCGACACTCATCCAGACCATCAAAGATGAACACAACCTGGAAGTCTTCAAAGCTGCAGATTCCTGCTTCTTTGGTTTCAGTAAAGAAGTGATGAACAAGTCCCACCAAGCTGAACTTTTCCTCTTTCAGCACATTCAGCTCTCTGAAAGTGAATGGAAATATGAACTGGATGTCCTGGTTGGCTTTGTCTTCAGCCCAGTCCAGGCTGCATTTCTGTGTTAAGACCGTTTTCCCAATGCCAGCCACTCCCTTTGTCAGCACTGTTCTGATTGGTTCATCTCTTCCAGGTGAGGCTTTAAAGATGTCTTCTTGTCTGATGGTTGTTTCTGGTCTGTCTGGTTTCCTGGATGCTGTTTCAATCTGTCTGACCTCATGTTCATCATTGACCTCTGCAGTCCCTCCCTCTGTGATGTAGAGCTCTGTGTAGATCTGATTCAGGAGGGTTGGGTTTCCTGCTTTAGCGATGCCCTCAAACACACACTGGAACTTCTTCTTCAGGGTGGATTTAAGGTTACGATGACAAACAGCAGCTGGAAGTTCTGAATAATAATAATAATAAAAATACAACTTTAACAATCATATTTTACAAAATGCTGATGACAATTTCTGACCCACTGAGAAATGACTGAACACACTGGTGTCACAAGTCTCTCATTTATCCAGCAGCTTAAATCTTTAGATAAATCCTCTTACGTCTCTGCAGACGGTCAGCCAGCTCCTCCTGCTTCATTCTCCTCAGGAAGTCCACTGTGATCTTCACAAATGCCTCTCTGCTGTTTCTCCTCTGCTCATCATCCTCCCTCTGAAACTCCAAGCACTGGGGCTTATTTGGATTCAGAGCCTTCTGGATCTTCTTCAGCTCGTTCTTCACAAAAGTGATGATGTTGTCCTCCAGCAGCTGGAACAGAATACTTTATGAATGAGCCACCACTCTGAACTTTAGTCCACACAACATCCACTTCTTTACGATCAAGGGGCATATCATCCACGAACTCTTTACCAATTATAGGTTTGACTTTATCTGATTAACTGAGACTTTGTCCACAACTCCATGATCCCAAAACGTTGATGCTGTTCATATGAATGCAGCGATTTCAGTGGGAGAAACATTTCACTGGTGTTCAGAGCTGAACTACCAACAGGTTGATGATCAAAGCCAGAAACTTGGAGATGTTTCAGGTGACTGAGTTGATCGTACAGACAGCTGGTCTTAAAGGTTCACTCTGTTTACACATACAGATCAGTATTTAAGGTTTGACTCTCATCATCCACTGGAGCACAAACTGGGCGTCATCAGGACACTACAACACAGAACAAACACCATCCCCACAGACACAGCAGCCAGCGAAGCAGAAGAACTTCACATCAAGAAGGTCCTGAGTAAATGTGAACGCTGGTTTGAGGGCGGAGTCAAGGAGGCCATTTATGTGAAACGACCATCTCTGAATGGAGGAGGGGCCCAAGGGTACAACTGTCACCATCTTACATGCTGTGATTGCAGCCATTCCCCAGCTCTCTGTGAACTGGACTCATGACCATTGATCAACAACCATTGATCAATGGTCCTGACAATATGCGTACCAATGATCAATGAACTGACCTCCCAGCCCATTGTTCCTTCAGTGGGCTGGTTTCAGTCATACAAATGTCCTGTTTATGAGATTGAAACCTGCAGTCAGCTGAGACTGAAGAAGTCACCTGATGATGATGAAACGTTTCTCCCACTGAAAACATCCAGATGAACAGAATCAAGCTTTTTGGGATTTACGTACCTGGATGATTGAGCATCAAGACACAACTCTGTGACTTTTCTCAGATGAATAAATCCTCTCCTCCAGTTTTGTTTACATCTACCAGCCCTGTGGCGCTGCCCAGGGAAATAATCTATGTGAGAGGTGGAAAGTCATACAGGTGTCTGCTCCTGCCTTCAGTTATTTTATCTACTGTGTGTCAACTGGCTGAACCTCCTCCAACTGTCTACTGTCTCCCTAAACTCAACAATGACTTCGTGATCTATCCATTCTCTGACCAAACACATCCTGCTGCAGGAGGTTAACATAGCAGCCAATGATGATCCCACTCACTGTGAACAACACATTTGGACCTGATTTGCTGCTCTGGTTTACACGTGAACTTCCACTGCTGCTGTCACCAACTTGAGAGGCTCTACAGAAAAACTGGACTTGTCCATAAAAATCATAAACTACATTATAAGGACAGCATTGCTCAATCAACTCTAATTACTACTGACATGTTATCTCTTCTAACTAAGGTACAGACACTCAAACTTGCTGCTTTCAATGAGAAGTCAAATGTCTGAATATGAGCTGGAAGCTGCTGAGAGTCCTCCTCCTTCCCGTGGGGTTTACTTTCTCTACTACTTTCAATATAAACACGCCCCTTTCATGCACCTGCAGAGGGCCACCAGCAGATGGAGCTGTCTTAAACAAATCCACTTGGATAGTTAGCTGTAGATGACTTTATCAGTATGATTGTAGGATTTTGAGTTATTCTTTAGATTTATTTAAACTCTTATATTGTGCACAAGCGTTGAGCGACCCATAATTTCTCTGTACTTTTCATAAGAGCAGCCAGACTTTCAGCTAGTTTTTCTTTTTTAAGAGCTCAAAGTTATTGAAGAAACAGTTATTCAGCTTCATTCCCACTGATCTCGACTACAAACTGTTTCACTTTGGTTTCTGTTTAAAGCCTTGATGTTTAAAACGTTTCCCTGTGATCACATTTGCACCGTCTGATTTCAAAGTTTGTTTCTTTTGGTCATTTAGTCCACAGAGTCCTTGGTGTTCTGAAAGGGACCTATAAATAAATGCATTATTATTAATAATAAAGTAGTTGTTGTACATGTACAGACCATAAATATGGAGTCCAGCTGTGTTTGATGCTGCTGGGCAGACTGACCACTGGGAACCTCTGAGCTCTGCTGCTCCACTCTGTGGAAGAACCATGAAGGATTAGATCAACACAGGATAAAGATCCAGGAGTTTCTGCTCAAATAACTTCATCTGAATCAAGTCTGTCAAGTTTTAGACTCTCAGATTCTGAAGATATATTTTCTGTTTTCTATGAACTTTCTTTCATCAGTGATGGAAGTGATGATGCTGCAGAAGCTCAGAGGAAACTTTGAGAAAACTGTGATGAACCATCAACTAATGCTCTCAGGAGGCCAAAGGTCCCTGAATGTAACTGTGCAGTAGATTCAACGAGTGTTTGAAACCTGACCACTTCCACATGTTTTCATTCTAACACAAGAAGTCCTTTTCTCATTGCTTTGATTTGAGTTTTGAGTTTTCTGAGTCTCGTATTTGGAGTCGAGTCTAATCAATGATCTGACAGAAGAACATTAAAAAGGATTTACCAGTGCTGTCAAAATTAACATGTAGGGTTAGGGTTAGGGGTTCATCTGTTATCATGATTAACATGATAAAAACCTTTAACACGACACATCTGGAGAGCAGAACGACTCAAAATCCCTGAAATGTTTCTATCAACGCACTTCGAGCAGTTTGTCCGAGTAGAGTTACCTTTGCACACGTGCAGATGTGCAGCACATCTGTTAGTGACGGCAGCTGAACCAATCAGCTCAATATGGAAGATGACAAACACACACTGACCTCCCGATGGAAAGTTTGAGTATTAAAAAAAATAACAAGACGGACCAGCCGACCAACATGAAGGATTCTGCACATCGTGACAGAAGGAATTTTCTTTTCACCGAAGCACTTCCAGCTTAAAATATCACAACGATGCAAAGCACTGATGACACAACTGCCAAGTGGACAAACTGCAGACCTGTTAGTGTTGTTAATAACATAGTTTTGGTTCCTCGTGTCAAAGACTTGAAGAAGAGTGACAGAGAGTGTTAGACTGCTGCAGGATCAGTGCCACCTCCACAGACCTGTGAAGAAAATGATTGTTTGACAGATGGGCTCAGATTCAGGATCAGCTGAGGAGTTTGTGGCTGACAGAATCCTGCAGGTACAGAGCAGAGCCCATCATTAGCATGCAGGACTGTCCCTGGGGGGGTCGGCTCATTCAGGAGGTTAATCAATGTTTACATGTTCAATAAACATGTTAAGTGTGTAAATTTGCCCTTTTCTCTCGAGTCTGTTTGCTCATGAAATGAAATTTGATTCGTTTACATTAAAAATGATGTTTAATGGTGATTAATCCAAATGAATCCACAGTAACCCTGTGATGAGTCTGATTAAACATTTTCATTAACAGCAGTAATATAGATTATATATTATTATATATTAGTGCACACTTAGCTTTTAGTATATATGTTTGTTACAAAGTTGTATTTACAGCAGAGAAGCTGAGTTAAAGACTGAAAACTATTCAAAGTCTCTTTGAATTGAAGCGTTTAACATTCTTTGTGTTTATTCTGCATTGACTTCATTATATGGTGTAAACGTCTGTTACAGGCTTAAATATAAAGTTGGAAAAATGTAACTGCAGCTATTGATCAAGTAATTGTGATTAATCAGGATTAATGACAGAAGATTGTGTCATTAATTAGTCATGTTTTAATCTACTGACAGCACTAGTGTTCACTCTTGTGCCTCCAACTGTTTTACGCCCTTTCAACACCTTCGTGGTCAAAAGTGTACACGCACAAAATCTACAATAAAACCCTCACGCAGCAATAGGACAGACACACAATCCATTTATCTCTGTGTCTCAAACACACACACGTGTATTCAAAGCCTCGATTTGTTCATATTTCATCTGTTGTGTTTTTATCTTCAGCGTTTTCAGTGTTGCTGCATTTACACCAAAAATGTTTCCATTGATGAATCAGATTGATTTGAATGTGTTTCATCCATACAAATCCCTCCCTGGTGGTCACATGACTCTATAACATAACAGGAGTCATGTGACAAGAGTTTCATGCTGTAAAATGTCAAAATGGTTGAATGTGGTGGAGTAAAAATGTGAGATGTCAGCTACTTTTCTTCAATATGAAATGTTTGCAGGGCCTGACAGGAAGTGGACGGACGCTCTGATCACTTCCTGTTTGCTGAAGTGGGTTTTCAGTTGTTTAGAAACCAAAGGCTTGTTTTAAAAGACAGTTTAAATGGGACTGAGGGAACGACGTGTTTGTAGTTTATATCCAACAACATCAAGCAGTTTAATCAAAGAGTTCATGTTGCTAACAGCTCACCTCTCTGCAGCAGACACAGGCTGGACTTTAAAATGAATGAAGCGCTCTTCAGACCAGTCACTCCTTAAGGACACAGAGCTGGCTTCAGGTTCATGTTTACGTTTAGTTCCTTGTTTCTTCCTGTGAATAATGATGCAGCAGTGATGTGAGTGCTGAGCTGTGACATGGAGAAGAGTCATGGACAGTTAGAGATGGTCATCTCACCTCTGAGCTTTGGTCTGGCTCTCATGTTCCCCACACAGAGTGCTTTTAGAGGGAGGGACTCCCTCCTCTCTGTCCTCACACTGATCCATGCTGCTCAATTCAGCTCACACACACTTTCTACCTGCAGAGGAAACACAAATCATTCATGTGCACATCAGCTGAAATCCTCCTTTCATCATGTGTGCTGTCCAAATATCAGCTGCTTCTTTCCTGCTTCATCTCAGTGTCAGCTGGATGCAGTCAGACAGCAGTGTGAGGCAGAGGAAGCTGCCATCAGCTGCTCTGCTATCAGTCCACTAGATGGAGCCTGAAGCACACACGATGCATTCACTGACACACACTGATTCACTGTGACTGGAAGCTTCAGTCAGTCCAACACGTGTGAACAACATTTTAAACATTTCAGCTGATCCAGGATTCAAAGAGGATCAGCAGAGTTAAAGCTTCACACTAATTCTTGCTGCTGAGTTTGCAGAGAACTGCACACACACTGATTCACTGCTAATGAGAAGCTTCTTCCATCCAGTAATTCATCATCCATCAGCTCTGCTGCTGCTCTCAGTCCTGGACTCTGATCACAAACTAAAAGCAGCTTTTTAACTCGTGTCTGTAAGAACTCTTAGTGTTAGCTTAGTGTTAGCTTAGCTTTAGCTTAGTGTTAGCTTAGCGTTAGCTTAGTGTTAGCATGCTGTGTGCTAGCTTAGCGTCAGAGCTCTGCAGGTGTCTCGTGTGTAAATATTAATCACAGTCACAGTAAAGGAGGTAAAGGGCTGTGACGTCATCACGTACGCTGCGTCCTCTGTGGGCTCTGAGTGAACTCAAAGTACAAACTACAAGTACACAAACACGAACGTAGCTCAGAGTGGCGGACACACTCGGCCTCGTTGGTCCAGCTGTGAGTCCGTTACCGTGAACTATGGAGCGGCAGATTTGTGCTGAACTAAGCTGCACACAGCTGATGTTAGCCAGGAAACATTACACACTGACTTTAATGGAGAGACCGGAAATACAAACACACACAGTTTGTTGTGTGAAGAAATCAAACACGAGCTGAACAAACAGTAAAGTTCCTAAAGACAAACTGTTAAAGGAGGAAACAAAGCAAACTTACAGTTTCTTCACACACCAACAACAAGCTCCACTCCACGAAGTTCAGGAAGTGAAATTAAACTTTGAGCAGGAAGGAAACACCCAAAGAGACGTTTGCGGACAATAAGGAGCATCGGGACACTGTGCTGCGTTCAGGTGCACCTGGGAAACTCCAAACCTCTGGCAGGCTGTGATTTATTTCTGCTGGTTTTCCTGTTTGAAGCACAAACATCCGTCATCACTTTGTTGTTCTTCTTCCTGCAGCGTTTAAATGTTTCAGCACTGACCTGATGTTTCTTCAAAGCTCATTTCAACCTGTTGAAGTCATGAATGAAAGTGCAGACTGAGAGTGGATCACATGATGTTTGAGGTGTGTCATGTGACATGTTCAGTATTGTCACACATGTCTAGATTGTCCCTGATATCATAACTGCTCAAACACTGATGATTATATTTGAAGAATTATTCCTGATGGCAGCAAAGTTTGAATGGAGCTCTCTGTCTGTGCTGATTTGTCGCCCTCTGGAGGTCAAAGCACAAACTGCATGATGTCACTGTAACCACCACAGTGACAGGAAGTGTTTTTATGACTGAAACACTGAAATGATGCTAACGGCTGTCGTTAGGCTCACTGACAGCAGTGCTGATGTGTTCATGTCAAACACTGGCTCAGGTCAGACTCCTTCATCCTTCTCCAGCGTGAGGCCGCCCTCAGACCCACAGGAGCTCTGACCTTTGACCTCCTGACCCTAACCATTTTAGTCTTGTTGCATCTTTAAATGCAAATCCATCCAAACTGTAGCCGAGCAAAAGAAGCTGGAAGCTGTTCTGTGAATGATGTTGTCGAAGGAGCTTGGAAAGAAAAGCGTCTGGAC
Organism: Aulonocara stuartgranti; assembly: GCF_965226115.1. Taxonomy (NCBI): domain Eukaryota; kingdom Metazoa; phylum Chordata; class Actinopteri; order Cichliformes; family Cichlidae; genus Aulonocara; species Aulonocara stuartgranti. Next base: position 2,802,445 of record NC_138941.1, on the reverse strand, counting down.
TTCTTTAAGTTGCTTGAAGAGGGACATGGACGTCTTAACGCCCACTCACATCCTGGGACATTTGATCACAGGAAATCACATGATGGGGTGGGGCTAGATCTCACAATGGGTTCACCCAAGACACGAGTAGTTCTTTATGTTTCTCGTGCACGGGAGAGAACTGGACCAATGCCGTTCCTTCGCTTGAGCACAGTCGCTCTCGTCCGTTCCCTCGTAACACTGCTCTTTTATTGAGGTTACATGAATATACATAGGTTCATTAACATACACGTGAACAAAGGTACCAGTCTGCATGTTATGTAGGTGTGTGTGTGTGTGTGTGTGTGTGTGTGTGTGTGTGTGTGTGTGTGTGTGTGTGTGTGTGTGTGTGGAGTCAGAGTGTGACCCCATAAACGACTTCCCTAAACCTGCTGGTCTGGAAGTCCAGCAGTTCATCTAAACAAAAGGCACTTAGACTAAAACAGACATCCTACCACAAAACAATAAGAAGGTAGCACCTCTCCCATGATCCCAGGACGTGGGTGTGAATGCCAGAACACTCTGGAGTCACACAAAGTCTTTAAAGACTACTATCATTACACAATTGGTTCTACACCTCTGAGCATATATGGTTAGATATTCCCCAATAACAATGACAATGATAAAATATAAATCCAACAATGGTTTTCAGGGTTTTTATCGTTAACTTCGTTTCCCTGGGTCTTTTCCCGTGTTGTAGTCGTGTGTCTTATTTTGAAAGAAATGTTTACGCATTACCATAGCGACCAGAGAGCATTAAGGGTGCAGACAGATGCATCCAACAACATTTTATTTTCCCTTATTTGATTTATGGACCTAACTGTATGAACTGGACTTTGTCTTTAATGCTGCTCCTCTTCATCATTGCTGTGTTGCATTTCCATCATTCTGCTGCTGGATTCACTGCAGGCTTTAACAAACACTCCTTTGGGTCCAGGCCCAGCCACGTGTTTGTAAGCTGCTGTGCTCCTCACAAATAAAGCCTGAAGCAGCTCAGACTGTTAGAAGCAGCACTGAGCCCTGTTACAGTTATAGTGTTAGAGCAACGGCTGCAGCCTACAGCATTTAAACTAGCTGACAGTAAACACATCAGTCCAGATGTTACCACATTACTTTGTGATGCTGAGAGTTAAAGGAGACTGGCTGATTAAAATCCCATTCCTTACATCACCGTCCTCTGCTCTGACTGCTTTCATTTAATCACAATCAGAATACTTTTTTGATCCCCAGGGGAAATTATTTAGGTTACAGTGCTGCAGCACAAACAGGAACAAAGACACAACACACTAAGTAAGAAATAGCACAACATACACAATATATACATGCATACATATGAGTCACTTATAAGTAACATGTGAGTGCTGGGGTCTATGACAGCAGGCAGGTCTGTATTTATGTCCAGGCTGACATGAACAGCTAGTAGTTCAGGGTTCAACACTCAGGAAAGTGTGTGACCTTCCACACTGACAGAAGATGCTAAACATGACTTTAAACTGTTGTTTGTTAAAGCCTCACAGATCTGAGAGCAGGGCTCAGTGGGTACATGAGCCTTTATACATGAAGGCTTTCTGTTTCCAGGAGAGGAAACATGTGATCCAGCTGTGTTTGGTCACATGGATCTGCTCTGCATGGATCACCTGACTAAAACATGTTGTTATTATTGTTCTTACAGTCTTAAATCGGTACATCAGGTGGGTCACATGACACCCGGGGGTGACAGCAGCATCTTTCCTCTTTAGAAAGCTGCTCTCTGTCCCAGGAGCTGTTGTCACAGTAACAGCAGGAACAGGAAGTCACATGCTCTCTGCTCTGTGATTGGCTGCTTCTTATCTCAGCTTCCTGCAGAGGGTGGGGTCTGCTGATAACGCACACCAACAGAAGTGTGACTTTCACTTCCTGTTTATTGCTGTTGTTTTTAAAGCTCTCAGGCGATGCTGCAGCGCCCCCTGCTGACACAAACTCCTCCCTCTGTCTCAGAGGTCACAGGTCAGCCTGCTGCAGAGGGTCTGCCTGTTCATGGACTTCCTGTTACAGAGACGGGTCTCAGCGTCAACACTGGTTTCTGATTGGACGGTGTGGAAAATGTTACGAGTTCAAAATATTGGGGATGGAGACAAGAGAAAAACCACAATAACAACACTGGTCCGGCCGGGTTGAGTCAAACGATGATTTTAATGATCACACACGTGGGAGATGGACACTGATGCAGACAGCCTCTGATCTCAAAATGGTGGAGCATTGCTCAAACTCTTATAGCCTCTGGTGCCTCCACCTTATCATAAAAGCCTAAACATTCACATGCTTTCTCTCACACAGCGCCTAAGCTACGACCTTGGCTCCCTGTTTATCTGCTCCTGCTGAGATGGGGCAGAAAACTCCAGCATGTTCTCTTCTAATCAGACAAATAAGGCGATGACTTTCTGCAAACAGTATTTCTTATAACTCAGCAGTATAATGCATCATAAAACAATATCATTCATTCACAATAAGTCAACAGTTTAATATAATGCACATCAGTTTAACTAATGCAATAGTTATCAGCTTCTTCTAATTCAGGAGAATAATGCAAACTAAAACTACATAATAATTCACAATCTTTAATTAGGGGTATAACATGGCATAAAATAATATTATAATCTCACAAAACCCAGCTTCCTCCAGCCGAGTGATGTGTGGATTCATCACTCTCTGTGGATCAGTGTAAGTCTGTGTGTGGGTCAGCTGCAGGACTTGTTTGACCTTTGACCCTGGCAGACAGAGCTGGTTACTGCTGTGTGACTCCTGCCGTCGCTCCACTTTAAATTTTACTTAAAATAAGTCCTGACATGGCCCCGCCCCCTCTGACCTGCTGCTCCTGGATGTGCTGAGGACACAGCGGAGGCTCAGAGGGGGCGGGGCTTTTCCCGTGGCGGTAACCAAACTGCATTAGGTCACTGCACTGCCAGTGTTTAACCACACCTCTTCTGACTGACCTTTGACCTCTGACATGTTGATTCGATCCTTATTTAATGACGTCTTTTATCTAGTGATTTAATTCTGTGTATTTATATGTGATGGTGTTCCTGAGTTCAGCCTCAGCTGATATCCACAGACGCTCCTATTGGCTGGTTTTAAAAACACATTTTTCCATTAAAGAGACTCTTTTAAAAACACGTCTGCCTGAAATTCACATTTCATTTATTTTGGGGGATTTTAACAGAGAGATAGAACTTTATGAATCCCTCATGTTTATCCTCCAGGAAATCCAGTTTGTAGCAGCAGAACACCGACAAACTTTTACACAGCACAGAATTAGGATATCAAATAAAGGGGAATAAGAGAATATGAATATAAGCATAAATATGTACATATATACACAGACCTCACACAGAGACAGCAGCTACACTGTGTGTGGATGTGATCCACAGTCACAGCTGTGGGTTTCAGTCAGTGTGTCTCTAACTTCATGGTCACATTTCAAAGCTTATTGGAGCCAGAAGATGTTCAAGTAAAAGATTTATTGCTGTACTCGTCTACCAGGATAACAGGAGGTTCATAAAGCTGTGTAATACTTCAGCTTTCCATCATGCAGTAGTAGTTTATTAAACCCCCCAAAATATGACTATCCAGAGTTGGGACCAGGAAGCAGAGTTGCAGTCTTACACGCCTCTCTGCAGCTTCTCTCCTCCTGCTACCCCCCAAAAACCCATCTCCATAGAGACTGTGTCAGCTCCCAAACAGACAAAAAAACAAACTAAAAACCAGCAACAAACAACTTAAACATAAACAATCACAAAGAAAGAACAATACAGTATCCACATCTGAACCAAAGAGTAAAACAGTGAAATGTGGATTATTAAACATTAGGTCTCTCTCCTCCAAGTCTCTGTTAGTACATGTTAGTAAAAACATTTCTGCATTTTACCCATATTTTATTTTTAACTCAAAATCAAAGATTCCAGATTCTCCTACATGTTGGTTTTGAATCAGATAGGACGACAGATTTCAGGTGGCCCTGTGTCTTTCTCTATTACATTTGCCACTGTGTAACTCAAAGTTATTTAAGGACTAGTTTATTTCAATGGATGAGTTTACTGACTGACGCGCAGAAGAAATAGTTCTTTATGGAGCCTAGATGGTGTGAATGATGAGACCAAAGACTGCAATATCTTGTACCAAAAATATATTGAATAAATGGAGGAAAGGGGAAATGGAACAAAATAATTAACACAACACACAACATAAATGCCCACAATTAAATAATAAATCAATGCTGTGATTTTTCTGTGCAAAAGTCCTTTTTGGTCCTCTTCTTTTTAAAGTTCACTTTTAAGGTATTCCTCCTTAGAGTCCAGCTTCATACAAATGGGGAAATATGTCCGTAATCCAAAGACGGCTAAGTGGGGGAAAGAGGAAACAAAGAATGGTCCTACCGGCTCGCCACTTCAATATGAAGAAGATTAATTCAAAGGGAGGGAACAAAACCTGACCTGTAGGTCAGAAAAACGTCCATTGGCACATCAAGTTCGATTCAGTTTACCGGTAAACAAATATATTTTTCTGCAAGCCTATGTAACAATGCAAATCATCATCAACCAATGTACAACAGTTAAATTATTAATTATCTTGGCTACGTAGCTTAATCTATACATTCCAGTAGCGTTCGCTACAAACAATACAAAAACAACAATAAAGGAAAACAGCTGTCTAACAGACAGCATAGCCGAATTCAAGGCAACACATAACAATAATCATTCAATCGCACTTTGTTTCAAAGTAAGCCCATTAAAATGCTTAAGTAAATAAAAGTGTTCAAAAACAGCGGTTTTTGAGCCGGAGTTCTGCTCGCGGTGGGAACGCCGCCGCAAAAAGCCACTTTTTAATCGCGAAAACGATCGGCTGGTTACTGACAACCAAAAGGTTGTTTTTGGTAGATATTAAAGATCATGGGTGGGCGGGGCAAATGGAGCAGTTTTCTACAGTCGAGTAAAATTCCAGGAAAGAGCTGGGTGTGGCTTTCCTTTAAATCACATGATCAACAGCTTTAAGATGGAGGCAACTCGCTCAGTGTTTCCTGTTTCATTCTTAGACTGTGGCGATGGTAAGTAGCAGCTTTTCACTTGTTACCTGGCATCTTTTCAGCCACCAATGATAGTCATTGTATGTTATCAACATTTCACTAACTATGTTTTCTCTCATGTTTAAAATAGGCCGACCAAGAGCAAAATAGGTATGTCTGCAGACTCTGCTGTAGCCAAAGTTATCAGATCTCCTGTGTCTTTAAATCCCTAACTGCTCGATCATTATCATTTTAGAAGACAACAATTTCTCAAAGGAGGTTCAAAACTAATGCCTACAAGATTACCAAGAGGATGGTTCGGGGCTCTTACATGACTCCGGGAAGTCAACACTTGGTGGATGAGGTGTGTTACCTTTGACACTTTTAAGACAGTCCTGTTTATCACTACTAACAATAAGCAAATATGTTTTCACTCAACAGATCCTTCACAGCATGTTGTTTCTGGGCAAAATCAACAACATCCCCTTTTCTCCAGAAGAAATCTTCCCTAATCCTTTTGTTTTGGGTTCTTTAATGAGAAGATATCCCAGGCCTTTAAAGTTGTATTCGACTCAGCTTCCCAGGCGAAGTCCCTTCTCCTGTGTGCTCGACATGGTAAGATAACTCTTCTCACATTTTCAGTCAATCTGACAAACTTCCAGTTTTTAGGAAAGTATAATGCAAAGTGCTTTTTTACTGAGAAATCCAAAGAAAATCCATACTGTACCTTATACTTCAACATATGCTTCTAGCTATACTTCTCCACCAAACACAGAGACTGCAGGAGAGCTGGAGACTTGCTTCAGAATTTGTTAGTTCTAAATAATGTCTAACAGACTCATTATTGGAGATGCTTACAGTCTTCAAGGCGTATATGATGCTGTCACTGTGTAGCTGCTGGATCTGTTAAGCTCAAAGACTCTAAATTCAGCGTGTTTTGACAGCCCGGCATAGCAAAATAGAAAAAAAAAGGTCAATTAGCAAATTTAATTATAAATTAGTGAGAACAAAGATGGATTTTTGCTTATTGATTTAAAATTAAATAGATTTTTGTGACTTGTTTCACCCCCTATCTTAAAATGTCTAAACCAAAAGCATCCAATGGTCCTGCATAGTTAAACAAGTCAAGCAGCGAAACAAACATGTTGATCAACTTTCTATGAAAAACAACTATATAATCAGGTGCAACACTTTGACCAGATCTGTAACTGTTTTCAGATCGTCCTGCAAAATAACTCAGAGAATGAAGAGCAAATAAAGCAGAGTCTGCAAGATCTCCTCACAGACTTGGACTTAGAAGAGAATAATAAAAAAACAGCTTTCGTCTCGTCCACCATCTGCATTTCTCAAAAATCCCAAACCAACAAATCAGAAAGGTACTGCGGAGTCTCCATGTCCACCAAAGGTCCTAACGCTGGGAAAATTATGATTGCTGCCTCCTGTCTTAGCAAATGGCATAAATATGTATCTGGTGCGGTGATGACCTATTATCCAAACACAGTCCAGAAAGATTACTTTGATGGAACAATTGAAGTACCTGGAAATATCAGGTGTGAGGCTTTTTGTCTCCGTGATGGTGCCAGAATGAAGCCTTGCAGATCATGTAAGAATTTGTTTGGCTTGAACACAGAAGACCTCAGAGAGTGGCCATATGGTAACTGTGCTGAAGCTGAGAGCCTGAGCAATTTGCTTGAAAATGAGAGAGAAGTTGAAACACATGTGGATGAATACTCAGCTGAAAAGGACAACAGGCAGAGAGCTGAGGATGAGGTTGGTAGGGTTCTTAGAACTGTGTTGCAAAGGATTCGGTTTAACTGGACAGGTGAATTTTACAACCCAGAACAAGAGTGAGATTTCATGAAATCGTTTGCATTCATCATTCTGATAAATCAAAGATTCTCTGCTCTGACAGCATCTGTGTGGATTTTCTGTAATCACAGAGACGTGTATAAGCATGTTTACTTTCCATCTCCATGTAATTGTCACATTTAATAATTAAAACTGGCTTCTATGGGTTTTTGTTTGTTTGCTTACATATCTAGTGTTTAATGCAATGTGAAGCATTATCAGACAGCATTTATTGGGAAGAATCCCATATTTATACTGGTCTGTACCCAGGGTACACAGAAAATAAAAACACATGTTTTCTTATTATGATCCCAACTATAATTTACTTAAGCAAAAGCACTACATGTGTAGTTATAATATTTATAGCAGTTACTGTTGAGCTTTAAATTTATCATCTTAAATGTTTATATGCTGATTATATTGCTTTATATAAGAAAGGCCTAACTCTGAGTACACTCTGTGCCAAAAAGTGCTGACAGGAAACTGCATGCTTTTGCAGAAACGTGCTTTTGCAGCTAGAAAGTGAAGCTGATATATATCAGTTTTAATTAGTTTTTACCAACTGCTTGCTAGGGCAATCCCACGAGTTTGGTGTTTTTGTATTGAACATGATTCCAAGTGCTTTCTATAACACATAGCAGAGGTGCCACAACAAAGACTGAGAAGAGGACAGGAAGAGACAGTGAAAGAGATGCACTCCTTCGCCATTCATGTTAAAGCGTTGCATAGCTTTAATTTTAGAGAGTGTTGCATAACTTTAGTCATTTTTCTACCACAGGTGAAGCCAAGAATTGTGAAGCTCTCTTTTGGCCAAATACCAGAATCTGTAAGAAGAAGAAAAAACAAACAATCAAATAGGTCATTATTAAGAGAACAACAATCTCTTGATGATTATCCACAGTGTCTTTGATAACTCTGAGATACAAACTGTCAAGGATATACACATCCCAGCAAACAATAGCTGTGTTTGACTAAAGCGATTAATAACAAGGACAGAGCTACAATCACTACAGTCAAACATAAAGGGCTTAATCCTGAATCCAAGTCTGAGCTGTGATGCCGTTGGTGCTGAAAGCTGCTCAGATCCTGAAGCTGCACGTTTTGTCTCTCTCTAACCAAACCAGCAGCAAAAGAAGACACATTTCGCTTGACATAAACATTGTCATGAATTCCCTCTTACTTTTGCTGGTTTGCTTCCACCACCATTAAAACACACACAGAAAAACAACACAGCACAGCTCTCTGCCTCTCTCAGTGTACTTTAAGAACACCGTTTCCCATCTCAAATCTCTGTTTTTGGCATTATTCGCTTGCTTGTTATGAAGCAGTCTACCGTTGTTTACAGCCATTTTTTTTTAATGACTTCCGACAAGACAGCCTCATTTCTGCTGTTCAATACCAAATTGTATTTATTTTTTTCAAATTAAGTGAAACTGCAAAATGCTCTGCTGTGTCTCTATTAAAACCTCTTATTAAAACCTCTGAATCACTTCAGCAGCATCAGCCAATGTACATTTGTTGAGTCGTGGTTCTCGTCTGCTTTTGTTCTACTGCAGAATAATATTTTTAAGGTTATCTACTGTAAAAAGCTAGGCCAGGAAAATCTGCTTCATGGTTTTGTGTTTTATCCTCAGTTACTTTGACACAAAAGCATCTGCTGTGATGCTCACACCTCTGATGAAGTTTCACAAGTGTCAGTACTGATAAATGATCAGAATTATAATGTTTCTGACTCTCTGAGTAAGAATTAAATGGAATCTAATTGGGACCTTGTGAATTGGAATTGAACAGGTTCTAGAAATCAGTGATGATACTCAGCTCCAATACCCACCTATGATATGAGGCTTACGAACGCTGACTGGGTTTCATTTACCAGCTTTTTATGTTCTTCCTGCAGTTTCCTCCCCACATCACTCATCTTAACTTTTTTCCAGTCCTCCTCAGTCTAAACAGAACACACAACAATACAAAGAAAAGCTCAGGTGATTGATCTCTAACACTAGGCATCCCCAGTCTTATTCTTAGCAGTCTAACTTCTCACCATATCTTTGAAGGCCTCTCCACTGTAGTAGCGCTTGGATGCTGGATACTCTATCGTTTTGTCACATAGTTCCAGGAAACTGGAAGCCACCAGATGCAGCTCCTCTCCGTCATAGCCGTACAGCTTTTTGTCCTCACACGTCATCAGCACAAGCTCGTCACATGGACATGAGGTGCCCTTTACCACACCAATAACCTGCATTTTTACAATCTCGGGAAGGTAGAATTTTCCCCAGGCGTTAACTTCATCATCATCCCCGTTGTATTTGGTGTTCTCAAGCTCTTCTATCCACAGGTCAGCACCACTTGGCTTCTTCAGGTGAACGCACATGCTTTTGTTTTTGGAAACAAAATCTTTCACCCATTTCAGGTACTTTTCACCTGGAAAGAAGCAGACAAGGAAATATGGATGAATGTAGAAGTGTTGGAAAAGACAAATAGCAAGGTTATCCTACAGCAGTTTGTGAAAATGTTGTATCTTGAAATAAGCAGGCAAAATGAGGATCTCACTTATCTCATATGTTCTGACTACCGACTTTCTTCAGTTAAAGGACAAAAAAAGGGCACACTGGAGGCTGACAGAGTGTGCAATGGTGGGAATCATTTTGCAGAACTCACTAAAGTTTGTTTCTCCTGGAACAAGCTTTTTACACTTCGGCAAATGAAAATACTGTGTTAAACTAAAAAAAGAGCACCAGACCAAGGTCTACAGTACTAACAGAAAAGCATGCCGTTACCTGTTGCCTGTCGACACAGCTGCTGATCTTCCGTACCAAAAAAATGAGGATCCCTGAAAGGAATAGAAAGGTTATGTTAAAATGAATGACTGTCACGGTGATCATGGGAAGCTCCAAAATATCACAACAATAGCTACGAAATCACAAAATGCAGTGTGATGTCTGTAAGCACCAAACATGACATCTCTGCAAATTCATCTTGAAATATGTAGGTACCTCACATGTACAGCTGCAGCCATCTCAGCCATTTATCACTGTGGCTGCCAAGTGGCTGCCACTTCACAAGCGCATGGCACAACATAGAAGAGCCACCTCCACAGGACAAGACTCAGCAGTCCATCTGCATCTTAAGGATAAAGGACACTCTTTGAGGATGCTAATGTTCACATTTTGGACAGAGAGGACAGATGGTTTGAAAGAGGAGTGAAAGAAGCATCTATGTCCACTGTGAGCGACCATCTTTGAACAGAGGCGGGGTTTACGACACCAACTCTCTGCCATCTATAATCCAGTTTTGAGATCCTTCCCAGACGCCTTAACGCCCACTCACATCCTGGGCCATCTGACCTCAGGAATTCGCATGATAAGGTGGGGCCAGGTTTCACAATGAACTCACCCGAAACTGGCTGATTGGGGCCCACACCCAGTTTCCCACCTTGGCTCAGGCGATTAGAGGATCATCAGGGGGTCCTTTTGTCCCTCTGTGGGGGGTCACTCCCACTAGGCTTATATCTGGGACTCTCCACCATTTGACCTTAGAACTGAAGAAGCTTCTCGGATGAGAGGTGAAACGTCTTCAAGTAACTTAAAGAAGTCCAGACGCTTTTCTTTGCAAGCTCCTTTGACTACGATGACCTGGATGACTGAGAACCTTCACAGACATAAGGTGAATGTGACAAACAAAGCGCCTTCTTGTTCTCTGTGATAATGTAAAGTTATTAATGAAAAAACAAACGAGTAAAAAACGGACTGGAAACATGTCTTCAATCAAAACTCGACAAAAACAAAGAAACAGCCTCACTTCTCTGCGACGCTCCCTAAAAATGACGTTACGTGTTACGTACCAGAGATTTCTATACAGCCCTTTATCAAGCCGAGAGAAAGTGACGCAAAACCCTCCAACTAATAACGACTAGCAGAGAGGCTCAGCTGAGTGTAGTTACCTGGTTTGCAGACGCATACAGACGTTTCCTGTCCTCTCGGACGCAGCTGTGATAGAACATGTGGTGCATTACCGCCACCAACTGGCTTGGAGTGAGGACCGGAAATCGCTCATGCCAAATCAAAAAAAAAAAACATAAAGAAAGATTAAGTGAAGAGATAAATGAATACATTAAATCAAGAAGAAAAAAACCCACCACCGGACATATACATCCTCATATCCTTCTGTACAAATGAGTTTGTTTTAGAAACTGAAAAAAGCCACAAAACCTTCACATCTAGAAATCCTTTGCAGTAAAACTTGTTTTTTTTGGCAGGTTCCACAGGTTTTGAATCAGTTTTCTTCTTTATTCCTGATAATTTTGACAATGAAAAAGAACATGTTCTATAGGGCTTTGGAGTTGACGTCACGCCGCAATGCATTGTGGGAGCGCGGCACCATTTTCGAGGTCTACGAATCAAAACAAACACACTGTGTTGGAACGACGATTACAAGATGCTTAAAAGCAGCTCAAAAGAGAACGGACTGTATAGAGACCGGTTGCGTCCAGAGGCGAAGCGGCGGTACTTGCAGAAAATAGCGTGCAGTGGAAATGTGGACCCGTATGAAATACGGCCGTGGAGTAGAAACCCTGAAGACGTAGCCTGACATATTCTCGTACCTTATCTGTGGAGTCAGCGCGTACAAGTCGTCATTCAAACAAAGGTAAGTCAGCTCGAGTACTGCGTGTGAAATGCGTTTGATTTCCCTGCAAACATTCACATTAGTGCAGCATAAATTCATTCATGAGGGGAAATTACAGTGAGAACATGTGGAGGCTGTTAGAGGGAGAAGATAGTGAGTTCAGTGCAGGGCTGTGCAGAGAGGTTTAAAGGGGCGGGTGCTCAAAGTTAAAAAGGGGCACATTGAACCAGGCTGAATAACAACAACACACATTCATCAAGAATCTAATATGGGAAGGGCAGGGCTGTGTTGGTCTGAGACTGTAGACATTAAAAAGTCCACAGGAGAGATGGTAGCTGATTAAACAAGTGTCATGAGATAATAACAAAATGCAAAGATTGGTGACAGCGCTTGGAACCACAAGGCAACAAAAAACTATGTATCTAAAAAAAAAAAAAAAAAAAAAAAAATTTATATATATATATATATATATATATATATATACATACATACATACAGTGGGGCAAAAAAGTATTTAGTCAGCCACCGATTGTGCAAGTTCCCCCACTTAAAATGATGACAGAGGTCAGTAATTTGCACCAGAGGTACACTTCAACTGTGAGAGACAGAATGTGAGAAAAAAATCCATGAATTCACATGGTAGGATTTGTAAAGAATTTATCCGTAAATCAGGGTGGAAAATAAGTATTTGGTCACCTCAAACATGGAAAATCTCTGGCTCTCACAGACCTGTAACGTCTTCTGTAAGACGCTTTTCTGTCCCCCACTCGTTACCTGTATGAATGGCACCTGTTTGAACTCATCATCTGTATAAAAGACACCTGTCCACAGCCTCAAACAGTCAGACTCCAAACGCCGCCATGGCCAAGACCAAAGAGCTTTCGAAGGACACCAGGAAAAGTATTGTAGACCTGCACCAGACTGGGAAGAGTGAATCTACAATAGGCAAGCAGCTTGGTGTGAAGAAATCAACTGTGGGAGCAATCATCAGAAAATGGAAGACATACAAGACCACTGATAATCTCCCACGATCTGGGGCGCCACGCAAGATCTCATCCCGTGGGGTCAAAATGATCATGAGAACGGTGAGCAAAGATCCCAGAACCACACGGGGGGACCTGGTGAATGACCTGCAGAGAGCTGGGACCAAAGTAACAAAGGTCACCATCAGTAACACACTACAACGGCAGGGAATCAAATCCCGCAGTGCCAGACGTGTTCCGCTGCTGAAGCCAGTGCATGTCCAGGCCCGTCTGAAGTTTGCCAGAGAGCACATGGATGATACAGCAGAGGATTGGGAGAATGTCATGTGGTCAGATGAAACCAAAGTAGAACTTTTTGGTATTTTGGTATCCTGTATTTGTTGTTGAAGACTTCTTCAGCTTCTTCTCAAGGACATCAGCTGCTTGTTTGGCAGCAGAGGCAGTTAAGAAGCTTCCTGAAAAACACTGAACAGTGAGTTCACTGTGGCATATGACAGATTCAGCTTTCTGTGTGCAAATGTGTCTGTGTCGACCTTTCAAATGCTGTTGAATCCAAAACATCAGCGGCTCCTCGGCTGCTCACTTCATGCACTTCTGTCTGTGTGACAGTCCAATGACATCACAGCTGTTTCCAGCCCCAGTGTCTCAGGACTGGACACCTTTAAACATGTCGAGGATCAAACAGCGTCCAGCTAAACACACATGAAACTATCAGAGCTGACAATCATTCCAATAACATCTAATGGTTCATGTATGTAGACACAGGACTACAAGGAAATGGCTCTCAGCATCTGGCTGTGGGAACACATGAGTCCCTGTTTGTGTTCAGATTGTGTGCATGTTTTAGACGTGTGTCACATGTAGAAACACAACAATCCCACAATGACACACAGATGTGTTTGACACAGCTGTGCAGCTGTAAGTTGTTTCTAATGATTCATTGAAGCTCTTCTAACATTCTGGAGACGATCAGTACATGAATCTGTTCAACACGACAACAATTTGACTTCAGTGTGAACGTTTGCATTAAATAACCTTCTTCATCCAGCTGACAGCATCTTCATCCTATGATGTGAACAGTTCCTCCTGTTGATGACAAACCTCTGACAGGATCTGCTTGAGGAGCTTTTTCATGTGCAGCTCTCTGAGCTCAGGGCTGAGCTGCTGTTTCATCTTTAAGAGCTGCTGCCTCCTCGCCGGACTTGTTCTCCTCTTCTTCTCCTAATGACACCATTTCTGCTTCATATAAAATTCAATAAAGATGCTGACATGTATCTGTAGCAACAACATCATTGAATCTAGAACAACTGGAGCCAAACCAGTGGCTGTGCTGGGATCACTGGTGAGCCAACACTTCCTTGTTGATGCAGATTTCAGGGCTTCCTTTTGCTCCTCCGTTATAACTGTTCTCTCTTCTCAACACATGATGACACAAAGGAATCAGCAGTGACAAAGATGATGCTGAAGAGAAGCACACACTTCACACATATAACAGAGCAGTGCAGTTACACACACCTCTGCTCGACATCAGGCCTCAAACAAAGACACAAAACACTAACTTGACTCCAAACAGAAGACATTCTCGCAAAAAAATCACGGTTTTAGTAACGCAGTAACGCAGCGTTCCTACGGGAAAGTAACGGTAATCTAATTACTGTTTTTGCAATAGTAATCCCTTACTTTACTCGTTACTTCAAAAAAATAATCGAATTACGCGTTACTGGAGCGTTGTTCTCCTCTGTAACAAAGCAGTGATAAAGGAATAGATGCTGATTTTATTAACTTGTGTCTTTGTGCTGCTGGATTCAGTCTGAAGCAGGCAGCAGTGCTGAACCTACCAGTGTAAATGTGATGGTGGAAGCAGAGGCCAGCACTTGGCAGTGCTAAACACAATAAAAGACTCACAAGTTCCTGCTCAAAGGTCAGCTGCCTTCAGATCAATCATTAACCTGCAGCAGGTTGTGGCCTGATGTGTTTGTAAGAGTTTCACTTTCAGGAGGAGAAGATTTAAACGAGTCACACAAATGTGAACTACAAAGTCTGTGACACACAATTTATGCAAACTGCAGGAAATCTGACCTGAAGAAATCCAGTCTTCTGCCTGTTGTGGTTGTGACAGCTGCTCGTAGGAGAGTTTGTTTGTAGGAGGTGGAGATGTTCTCAGATCAAGTGCGTAATCGTCTCTTTGTGTAGACGCTAAAAGCTGTGAGCCAAAACTCTCTGCTCTGAAACTCTTCACTCAGTCCTCACGCTGAGAGTTTAGAGGCTGAACTTCTTGTTCCTCCATAACACTTTTCATGAAACAGCAGAAATGAGCTTGTGTTTCTCAGCAGTGCGCACACAGAGAACCGATCCTCTCTGCTCAGTCTGAACAAATCAAAGTGAAACGTCAGTGAAAACACAGCTGCTGATCAAACTGTGTCAGATTAATGCCTCAGTGTTTCACTGTGAGGTTAAAAAATACATAAAAATGATTTAAAGAAGTAGGAGGCAGATTTTCACAATAAGAGCACTTTGTTTTTAATTCAGTTAATGTCAAACTGTCATCAACACCTCTGTGTTGTCTCCGTCTCTGAGCAGATTCAGGCATTACTCAAATAATAAAGGCTTTTTTTCACTATTATACTTTTCATTAGTCTCCAGGTTGATGATTATAAACAGAATTATTAAAGTTTTTATCATTTCAGGCTGAAAATCAACATGAATTTGGTTCTAATCAAAGAAGCTCCTTTAATGTGTGTCATTAAAATCCTCACACAGGCTTAAAAAGGCGACATTAACATTAAAATAAATGAAAGAAGCTTCAGCTGAGAGCTTCATGCAGTCATCATCAGCAGCTCATAGCAGTCACAGCTCTTTATTACGCAGCTTTGCAGGAATTAAAGTGGCTGAAGTGTCAGAGTTTGTGTGAGAAGCTGCTTCATGGACAGCTGTACACACGTCTTTATTATTTCTTCATAAATCAAACACACAGGTTTGTCTGTAGATGATTTAAAGTGTGTCGTTGTGCAGTTAAAGCTGTTTGTGTGACGCCCTGACCTCCTGTGAATGAAACAGCCAATCAGATCCATCAGAGAGAGAGCAGGAAGTGTTGTGTGTTTGTGACAGAACAAGGAAACAGTGATGATGATGAACATAAAGGTCCTCTGATGTTTCCTGTTACAGTAACGCTTGTTCATCTGTTGCTCTCCTACACTTTCCTATAAATAAAGGAGAAAAAGTCCGTTTAGTTTCATTTCCTACAGCTCAGAGTTACACTTCACATTCCTGCAGTCACATCAAAAAGCTTCACTTTGGTCCAACATCTACATGTTAACATGAAACACAGACAGACTCAGAACATCTGGAACATCTGCAATTTGACCCAAACTGTTATAGCCAGGATATTTTATTTTATTTATTTATATTCTGCCTGTTAGCTTAGCACAACAACAACAACAAAAAAAACAAAAAGGCGCTCTCTCACCCAGGAAACATGCAGAGAGAGAGAGAGCATCACCCTCTAACCATGGCAACCGTAATGCTGCCACCTAGAACATAAGAACATCACAGCTGTCAAACAAAACCCAAATTGTCCTGACCGCCACAATATGAAACAGGGAAGTACCGCCGTGTAATCCATTTACTTCAACAAAGTAACTGTATTCTAAATGCCACCTTTTTAAACGGTAACTGTAACGGAATACAGTTACTCATATTTTTTTTTTTTTTTTTTTTTTTTTTTTTTGATCCAACATGGCGGCGCGTGCACACGCAGCGGCTTCTCTCTCTCCCGAACAAACTACTTTTTCGTGTTTTTCGTCCTGTAAGTTGCAGTGTTTTTGTAAGTCTTTGTCGCGTCTATCTGTGTGCAAGCGAGGATATGCCCGAACACTTCTTCTCGACATCGGCAGAAACAAACTTTTTAAGTTAAACTCTGTGGACACCGAGAAGCTGAAAGATCTGGGTCTGCTCCGAAGGCCTACTCAATCACCGACCCCCACTCCCGCACTTCGCCCACAATGGATGCGCCTCAAGCGGTGTGAGAGGAAGCAGAAGAGGGGTAAGCGCGGTGGCATCCGAGCTAGGCTAGCGGCTAGCCCACACAAACCCGCCATCCCCTCTATCGTTCTGGCCAACGTACGCTCGCTAGAAAATAAACTGGACGACATCCGACTGCTACGTTCATCTCAAAGGAATGTAAAGGACTGCTGTGCTTTTGTGTTCACGGAAACATGGCTCAGCGACAGTGTCCCGGACCGCGCCATTCAGCTCGACCAGCTAACATGCTACCGTGCTGACAGAGTCATCGTCGCGGGAGGTAAGACCCGCGGGGGAGGACTTTGTGTTTACATCAATGATGCCTGGTGTCGCGATGCTGTTGCGGTCTGCAAACACTGCTCACCAGTGCTGGAGTTAATGGTTATTAAGTGCCGGCCATTCTATCTACCGAGGGAATATACAGCCATACTCCTGTGCGCTGTGTACATCCCTCCCTCCTCCAATGTCAACAACAGGAGTGAGGCACTGAATGAACTGTACCAGCACATCAGTGAGCAGCAGACAGCCCATCCTGATGCTTTTCTCATCCTGGCTGGGGATTTCAATCATGCAGACTTAAAGTGCGTGTTTCCAAAAATACAACAACACATAGACTTTCCAACAAGGGGAAATAACACACTGGACTTTGTTTACACCACCCAGAGAGGAGCTTACAAAGCTTTTCCCCTCCCCCACCTCGGCGCCTCAGACCATATCACTGTCATGCTAATGCCTGCTTACAGACCGCTCGTTAAAGTGACCAAACCGGTTCGTAAGCGGATACAAGTGTGGCCAGAGGGGTCTTCAGAGGCTCTACAGGACTGCTTTAATACTACAGACTGGAACATGTTTAAGCAGGCTGCCACCTACAACAACACCACTGACCTCCAGGAGTACGCAGAGACTGTTACTGCCTACATCAACAAGTGTATTGAGGATGTAACAGTCACGAAAACCATAACTGTCCGGGCCAATCAAAAACCATGGATGACAGGAGAGGTCTACAGGCTGCTGAAAGCTCGGAATGTTGCCTTCAGAGTTGGAGACGAGGCAAGCCTGAGGACAGCTAGGGCCAACCTTTCCCGTGGCATCAGAGAGGCTAAGAGACAGTACTCCAGGAAAATATCTCATCACTTCAAAGACAGCAGAGACTCACGGAGCCTGTGGCGGGGCATTCAGACCATCACAGATTACAAGCCCCCACCACAGACCTGTGATAGCACTATCCCCCTGCTGAACGAGCTGAACACTTTCTTTGCTCGCTTTGAAGTCCAAAACAGCACCACTGCACAGAAGACCCCACCCCCTCCTGGTGACCAGGTGATGACTCTGTCACCGGACAGCGTGAGGAGATCCCTCAGCAGGATCAATGCACGTAAAGCTCCGGGTCCTGACAACATTCCTGGTCGTGTACTGAGAGACTGTGCAGTGGAACTCACTGATGTCTTCACAGACATCTTCAACATATCACTCATCCAGGCTGTCGTCCCCACATGTTTTAAAGCCACCACAATCATTCCGGTTCCAAAAAAGTCATCTCCCTCCTGCTTTAATGACTACCGTCCTGTTGCACTTACTCCCATCCTGATGAAGTGCTTCGAACGACTAGTCATGCAACACATCAAGACTGTCCTGCCCCCCTCCCTGGATCCCTTCCAGTTTGCCTATCGGCCCAACCGCTCAACCGATGATGCCATCTCCACTGCACTCCACTCGGCACTCACACACCTGGACAAAAATGACTCATATGTTCGAATGCTGTTCATAGATTTCAGTTCAGCATTCAACACCATAATCCCCCAACAGCTCATTCAAAAACTGGTCCAGCTGGGGCTCAACACCTCACTGTGCAACTGGCTGTTGGATTTCCTCACCGGAAGACCTCAAGCAGTACGGGTTGGCAGTAATACATCCAGCACCATCATTTTAAACACGGGGGCCCCGCAGGGATGTGTGCTGAGCCCCCTCCTCTTCACTCTGCTGACCCATGACTGCACTCCATCATACAGCTCCAACCTCTTCATCAAGTTTGCGGACGACACAACGGTGGTGGGTCTCATTAGCAACAGGGATGAGACCGACTACAGAAGTGAGGTGAGACGCCTGGCCACGTGGTGTGCTGACAACAATCTCTCTCTGAACGTGGAGAAGACGAAGGAAATTGTTGTGGACTTCAGGAGAATGCACACCCAACATGCTCCTCTGACCATTGACGGAGCGTCTGTGGAGAGAGTGAGCAGCACCAAGTTCTTGGGTGTGCACATCACAGAGGATCTCTCCTGGACGTACAACACCACAGCACTGGCCAAGAAATCACAGCAGCGTCTCTTCTTTCTCCGCAAACTAAGAAGAGCAGGAGCACCAGCCCCCATCATGTACACTTTCTACAGAGGCACCATCGAGAGGATCCTGTCGAGCTGCATCACTGTGTGGTTTGGAGCCTGCAATGCGTCCTGTCATAGAACCCTCCAACGCATAGTGAGAGCTGCAGAGAGGATCATTGGTGTCTCTCTCCCCTCCCTCCAGGACATTTACAGCACCCGTCTCACTAAAAAAGCCCTTTGCATAGCGGCTGATCCCACACACCCAATGCAAAGCTTCTTCAAGCTGCTGCCGTCGGGGAGGAGACTGCGGAGTCTCCAGGCCAGGACCAGCAGGCTGAAGGACAGCTTCATCCATCAGGCTGTCAGGAAGCTTAACTCCCTCCCGATTCTGCCCCCTCTCCCCTCTCTCCTCCACGGTCTCACTGAACTCTGTCACACACACACAAACACGCACACTCTCTGACTCACTCACTGGCCTGCACCAGTTACCAGTCACTTTGTGGAGCATTGGACTGCCATTACCTCATAAGACTTTGTTGTTACACTTTCTCTTACCGTACACTACTAAATCTCCATTTGCACTATTTGCCTATTTGCACTACTCTGCCTGGTTTACACTCAATGTCACTTACCCATTATATTGTATATTATACAGCTTTCTTGTTATATGTAAAATTGTATTTATTTAAATTTTTACTTTTTAATTATTTTACTTGCATTTTTTAATCACTTTTATATTTAAATATATTTAAATGTTCATTTGCTATTTATCTAGGGATTGAAGAGTAACGCAATTTCTATTCTCCGTATGTCCTGTACATGTGGCAGAATCGACAAATAAAGTTGACTTTGACTTTGATATTTTGTATTTTAAATACATAACGGCGGTGCATGTATTCCATTACTCCCCAACACTGTATATATATATATATATATATGCCTCTCCCCACCGCAGGGAAAAGGGTAACACCACCTGGGTCTGGGTGCAGTTCCCCCCTCCAGGGGCAAGGGTACCTAGACCCGGTTTGTAGAGTACGCTTGGGGAGTGTGATCGTGTGTACAGCGTCTCTTTATGTCTGTCTCCACGTCGGTTGAGTGTGGAGTAAGTGCATATGAGAGCATGAGGGTGGGAATGGATGTTTGTGTCTGTGTGTGCCTGTATGTCTGTGTCTATATGTCAGGTTGGGTATCAGACGCCCCACCACCACTTCCCCTGCCAGTGGCGGACTCCCTCAGGTGTCGGTGCGTTGGTGGTCCTTTGTGTCTGGGGATGGGCGTCCAGGTACACACCGGCTCACTCCTTGGCGGCCGCTTATCGGGGCCTGGAGCCTGGGGCTCGCTCGGGCCACTTCGGAGGTGGGGGTGCCCCCGGCCTCTCGGCCTGGGGCTCGGTCACTCAGGCACGGCTGGCTGCCGGCGGAGCTCACGGGCGCGTCACTGCAACTCCCCCTGACTTCTGCTCCGCGGCTGCTGAATGAGCCCTCATCTGGGACTCTCCTCAGCTCTTTCCGGGACAGTGGCGCGGCTGCCCCTCTGTGGGTCTTCCTTGGTCTCTTGTGTTCTGGGGGCCTCTGGATGTCTGGAGTTTTGATCTCCTCCATACCTGCTTCATGCCCTGGAGGACGGGGCTGTGGCCCCCCCACACCCTCTAGCAGATCATTACATGAAAACCTTTTAAAAACAAGCGCGTCCATGCTCACAGGTGTACACACGGGTGATCACACCCACAAACTACACCCTTTTTGGCTCCTACCTCAAAGCACACTGTGTTCTGTTGATCTTATGTGCTGCACAATAATGTTTAATATTTAGTATTTACTGTCATATTCCCATAGATCATCGTGATGTTGTTTATTATGTTGCTCTCTTTTTTTGCTTGTTTTCTCTTTTTTCTTTCTCAACAGGTGATCGATAGATGCATTTTGATCGATGGATGTATATTTTGTCTGTTTGTTATGTTGGTTTTTTTGTTTTTTGCCCTTTATCACCGTCCCTCTTCCCCGCTGTTTTTCTTTCCCTCTTTCTTTCCCCAGTCAAGTCTGTCCCGTATTTAACAAGTGAAAATAAAATAAACAATAAAAGGTGAATCAAATGGACCATTTGGTGAAGTAAATCCGTTGGGCATCTTTCTTCGTCTTTAGACAATAATTAAAATAATAATAATAAAAAGAGCCAAACGGGACAGGCAAAAAAAAAAACTACACAATCATTTTCCTCCAATGACGACTTTTCACTTGCAGAAATGGTCCTGTGTGATTTCCAGGCTGTGATATAAAAACTAGTTCCTAATGGCAGCGACTCACTCAGTAAACATGTGTTTCCTTCACCAACCTCACACACAGATCCAATAAGATCAGGAAGTGGGCAGTATAGTACAATATGTGTTATTCTGTGCTGCACTGCCCAAACTAAAGATCTGCTGAAGTGTTGGAAATGATCCAGATGTTTATTTTGGACGATACAGCAGAAGATCAGACATGAAAGTGGAGATAACACAGAAGACCTGCAGCAAAGGTCAGAGGTCAGACTGGGCCCTGGATTCAACAATGAGCCAATGATCATCAAGCAGTGACTAAAGCAGAGCCCTGACGTTCTGACATTCATCACACAGTCAGAACAAATGTCTGCTGATGACTTCATCTCATGAAACGACTGATAGATGTCAGTTCATTGATCAGCTGAGCTGCTGATCTTCATCGTCACAGAAACATTCAGCTTGTTTCAATCAGTAAATAACTCCCACTACTCCCAGTTTGAACTGTTCCCACTCAAAATGCTGTGAGAACAATGATCATTGTAGGACTTCACAAACATCACGTGTTGTTTTCCACATGTAAGATCAGCAAACACACAGAAACTTCCTGTTGCCACACACGGCCTCTAAAATCTCTTCCACGCTTTCTGTCTGAAGTCCACTCTCTGTGTCGGATCCACAGGAAACAACAAGATCTTCTTAACATGGTTTTCAATGTGTCTTGTTGAGAATTCAGTTTTACCCCGGTTCTTCTTATTCCTCGAGCATCCAGAGATGGCACCGGACTCAGTAGTCATTTTCACAAAATCTTTATTCATCTACATTCATCTTCATTTAAGCATGCACTTCTAGAAGGGAAGATGAGGCCGGTGTCCCTCTACAAAAATCTTCACTCCTTTGTTGGTTACAGTCAGCTTTATAGAAGTGACCCCATCATAAAACCCCCTCTACGGTGTGCTGCAAACTCTCTCTGTTTGTATGTGCACGAGCACGTGAATGCCTACATGTGCACGTTCCCACGTGTCTATGTGAGTGCTCGTGAGTGAGTGTGTGCGCATACCTGTGTGTATGTGTGAGTGCACATGAGTGAGTGTGCGTGTGGATGTGTGTGTGTAACAGTTAAAACACTGTGGGGGTAGATGACTCCCTACAGGTCATAAACCCCTACCTTGCATCCTCTGGGGAATTTCCACTCAGTGGGGGAGAAGCCTTCTAAAATCTACTCCTAACTTCACAAGAGAGTGAGGCCTTTATTACTTTACAAACAGTGTCCCTACAATAATTCTACATTCTATGATAACATATTTCTAAACTCTAAAATAAGCTAAACATTCCTACAAGTCCCCCTTTTTTATCTGCTCCATGGCAGATAAAACTAAACTAAATCTTTCACCATAATGTTTTCATACTGTGACTCCCCATTTCCCAAAAGTGGCATCATGGTGTCGGCCTTTGTATCAGACTCTCCCACAGCACGATTGATGAGTCTTACGAACAAGGCTCTGATACAAGGCACACAACAACACCCACATGTCACTAATACTGCAATGAAAACAGACAAAGAAACCATAATTGACATACGTAATAAAATCTTTCCATTGCCCAAAGACAGAGGTCGTCCACGCTTCCAACAGGTCATCTAATCCCGAATGCTCATACACTGCGGTGGACGTCTTTAGGCCTTCCAGAACTCGGGTCACAGAGCTGTCGGGAACTGTGTTATTTGGAATGAAAGTACAATACATATCCCCAAACGCCCCCTTTTTATCCCAACAACATATCTAACGCCATCCGATTTAGTACTGCCATTAAAGACGTTGGACTCAACTGTTCAGTAAGCCCTTGCATTTAATGACAGCACAAAGATCAAATGCATACGAGATTGTGGACCCTTTAACGTAGTCCAACTCTACACCGCCATAATAATCCAAACACTCATCTGATTTACCTGTTTCACTACGTTTGGTTCGCTCCACCGTGGCCTGTGATGGTGGAGTTGCTGGAATGGATTCAGGTCTGTCTCTGGGCAATTCACTTGCAAGAAAAATCACAGTTACAATCACAACAGTTATCACTCCTAACACTACCATTGCTCTCCACTTTCCCCATAACCCCATTTTAGTTATTTCTCTCATCGCTTTTGTCCAATGTAATCTCACTTGTTCTTTTGTTTTGTTTTGTCTTTTTGTTTTTTATTTACTTTTGTTTTCGTCGTTATTGTTATTATTATTTTTAAACCTTTATCTTCTGAGTCGGGTGATTCTCTCTTACTCTTCTTTCTTCAACTTCCGGGGTAGACTACCCTTCAGTCGTTGCATGGATCAGGGATTTATTCTGTCCCTGGGCTGGGATCCATGTAGGGGGGTCTCAGCCGAGTTCCCCCTCTTTTCCTTTGCAGAGAGCCTTTCCGACCTCTTAGGCTCTTCCGCTACAGCACACTAGCTCCAGTGGTACCAGGTTTCCCCTTTCCCTTTCAGTCGGACCGCGTGTGAGGTCCTGGTCTCCACCTCGAATGGACCCCCCGTCCACCTGGGCTCGTTCCACTTTCGTTTGTAGACCTTCAGCCACACCCACTTTGCCTCTGGCACCTCACGACATCTACAAATTGAAAAAATAACACTCCTCTCGCCACACGGCTTTCGCCATGTGTCAACTCCCCAATGAGACATGCATAAGAATGTTGCACAGTCTCCCTAAAACAATCTAAATCAAACTTCACATTTGCAACCAACTATAGATCATGAAAGTGATAAAGTACTCAGCATAACAGACAAGTATCATGTGCAGGTTTTCTCCAATCATTAAATCACTATTATTACCATAATTTGTCCCAAATCATGAATCATCCCAATTTATTCCACAATTTAATCTGTGACTTCCCTTAAACAATGTCACTCCACCCATTTCATCACTATGAGCTCAATAGCCCATCTTCAAATATTCCATAAAAGCTGCATCCCTTATTTGTTTTTCTCATGTCACTTGTCCACTTCTGCTGAATGCTACATGCACTCTTAAAGAAAACAAAACCTGTAATAAAGAAACAAACATCCACCAATTGTTCTGCTAAAAACCACATCATCAAATCACATAAAAAACTGCAATGCTGTAGAAAAAATGCAAATGTTAGCGCTGCGCAGGTGTGTACACACTTTCTCACAGTAACTTCTGTGAGTACCACAAG
Source organism: Aulonocara stuartgranti (assembly GCF_965226115.1). Lineage (NCBI taxonomy): Eukaryota > Metazoa > Chordata > Actinopteri > Cichliformes > Cichlidae > Aulonocara > Aulonocara stuartgranti. The sequence goes on along the minus strand of NC_138941.1, from coordinate 2,778,153 downwards.
CCCGTGAATAACACACCTCTGATAGATTCACAAACATAAAAATGGCATTTAAAAGGTTAAACCATCACGCAACCTCAGATGTTGCTGTCATTTTTCTGCTCCTGTAACAGAGACACACACAGAGATACATCCACACCTTTGTCAGGTGGGGGTTGACTTCACGCAATGGTGTTAAGTCAGTCAGTCTTGTCAGCTTTTACCAGTCAGTCAGTTTGTTTTATTTCCATTCATTCATTCATTCATTCATCCATTCTTACTTTCTTTGCTGATAGTGGAACCTGTCGTCGCATTTAGTTTCCACTCTCAGCAAAATGACGTCATTTCAAAAAGAAAAGAAGAACTTTAGATCAGATTACATTGCTGAATCCTTTTTGGACAGGGACTTGTCCCAATAAGTGGCTTTCTCCAGAGCCCATTTTAATGTGGAGAAACCCACCCGCAACGGTTTTCTTCCCGACGTGCAGATCTGCTTAAAGAAAAGAAATTCACAAACAAAAATCAGTGCACTGTTCAAAAAATAAAAATAAAATGAAAAATGACAAATAAACTGAAAAACAAAAGAAAAAATACAAAAGCCCGGTCTTAGGACTTGTCACAAAATGTTCTTTCTCTTATAGGTGAGAAAACACCCGTACTTCAAAAACAAAAACAAAACAAAACAAAAATCTGCCAGTTTCACTCATTTAAACTCTGGCTGCAAGATTCTGATCACCCTGCTCTTATGTTCCCCAAAATAATACTAATTCAGTCGTCTATGTATCAGTTCTCAACCCACTCAATAAACCAGACAGGATGATGGTAACCGTATTGCCTACTTAAAATTGTGTGTGTGTGTGTGTGTGTGTGTGTGTGTGTGTGTGTGTGTGTGTGTGTGTGTGTGTGTGTGCCCTCACAGAAGGAAGGTCACAAACCAATGATTCTAAAGACAGAACAGAAAGATACAGTTGGAAGATGAATGATTGCGTTTTTATGATGCGTAGTAAAACGACTTCTTCTTCTTCTCTTTGTTGGTGTTGTTGTTGTTCGTGTGCGCGCGTGTGTGTGTGTGTGTGTGTGTGTGTGTGTGTGTGTGTGTGCCTTAGAAGTCAATTAATACATTAGCCATACTTAAAAAAACATCTGAATTTCATTTAGAACTGAGATTCTAAGTTGTAAGGAGGAATCTTATGCACAGCCAGAAACATGTTTCCCCACTTTCACAATGCTGAGGTGTCAAATCCACAACCCCCAACAAATGGTTTGTTACACGCGGGTGTGAAGGGCAAGCTTTACTTACACAGCCTCACACACACTAGATTTTTAAAGTTTTTGGGTACAGGGGTTTAGCCACAGATGCAACATCCACTTTTGATAAAGATCCCTCCACCTGTTTATTTCTTAAGAAATTAAGCATCTTTATTAAGCTCTTATTTATAAATGTCTACACAATAATAGACACTGTGTGCTCTGTGACATTATAGTCTTCTACTGCTGCTTCCATCGGTTTGCATTTTAAACTCCCGGCCTTTCAGTTTGTTATGAACGACTTTATATGTTGATGATGAACATCAAGTTCACCAGGGAAGACACAAAGGACAACTGTTTGCCTTTCCTGGACTGCGCCGTGCACATTGAAGAGAACGGCAACCTCAACATCGAAGTTTACCGGAAGCCCACACACACGGACCAGTACCTCCTCTTTGACTCCCATCACCCTCTGGAACACAAACTTGGAGTAATTAGGACCCTACACCACCGAGCAGAACATGTTCCCTCTAAGCCTGAAGGAAAAAAGAAGGAACACACACATGTAAAGGAAGCACTCAAAACGTGCGGCTATCCTAAATGGGCGTTTTTAAAGTCAGCAAAGAGGCAAAGAAAAGAAGACCAGACACCAGCGAAGGAGGATAAGAAGGACAGACGCAACAACATTGTCATCCCCTATGTAGCCGGTGTATCAGAAAAACTCAGGAGAGTTTTCTCCAAGCATGACATCCCGGTGCATTTCAGACCCAACAACACGCTCAGACACAAACTGGTTCACCCGAAAGACAAAACACCAAAACACAGACTTAACAATGTGGTGTATGCTGTACAGTGAAGCGAGGAATGCTCAGACCTCTACATTGGAGAGACCAAACAGCCACTTCACAAGCGCATGGCACAACACAGAAGAGCCACCTCCACAGGACAAGACTCAGCAGTCCATCTGCATCTTAAGGATAAAGGACACTCTTTGAGGATGCCAATGTTCACATTTTGGACAGAGAGGACAGATGGTTTGAAAGAGGAGTGAAAGAAGCCATCTATGTCCTCTGTGAGCGACCATCTTTGAACAGAGGCGGGGTTTACGACACCAACTCTCTGCCATCTATAATCCAGTTTTGAGATCCCTTCCCAGACGCCTTAACGTCCACTCACATCCTGGGCCATCTGATCTCAGGAATTCGCATGATAAGGTGGGGCCAGGTTTCACAATGAACCCACCCGAAACTCTGGCTGATTGGGACCCACACCCAGTTTCACACCTTGGCTCAGGCGATTAGAGGATCATCAGGGGGTCCTTTTGTCCCTCTGTGGGGGGTCACTCCCACTAGGTTTATATCTGGGACTCTCCACCATTTGACCTTAGAACTGAAGAAGCTTCTCGGATGAGAGGTGAAACGTCTTCAAGCAACTTAAAGAAGTCCAGACGCTTTTCTTTGCAAGCTCCTTTGACTACGATGACCTGGATGACTGAGAACCTTCACAGATATATGAATATAAAACAGTGTGAACAACAAAACATCAGCTTTGGAAACTTTGATGTAAAATTCTGCAATTGTTTTCTCAGATATAGCATAAATCAAACTAACATACATCAGTGTATTATTAATGTGCACACCAACCTGCTGTTAAAGATAATTCATGACTGTTCAAACACTAAAATCATGCCCATCCCTCCTGATTGTATACACACACACACACACACACACACACACACACACACACACACACACACACACACACACACACACACACACACACGTGTTACAATAAACAGCTCTTATGCTTCTGTATGATTCTCAGTGCTTTCCATTTGCGTGTCCACAGGTTGCTGTAAGTGGTGCTTGACTGCAGTTTGCTCTCATTTCAAGTGGTTTGCTGTCACAAAGCCAACAGGAAGTCCGGCCATGGTTGAGCCAACTGAAGATGGGTGGCGTCCTCGTTTCCTCTGTGAGTGCGAGAGGACAGACAAAGCAAACACCGTTTGGACAGCATTAAAATATTTACACTGATGATTAATGTTGTGTCTTTGCACCTGTAGCGATACATGTTGGAAAATGGAGACTTTAGCCACCAAGACTGACGTGCCTGGAAACTTCCCTGTGAGTACGCCCACAAAGACAGGAAACAGTTTAGCCACCGCGGTTAATCCTCCATCATCATCATCCAGTATTTTTCACATCTTTTCTTCTGCTGTTTCCCTTGTTGTCAGTCACGGGGTTTGTGACTGAAATGCGTGTGGTCGACGGGAAGCCTGACGAGTACGGCCTGAATCATTCCATCAACACCGGACGGAGTGAAACCTTTGTTGAAAACAGATTATATGGTAACGTTGCATTTAGCTTCAGTAAACTGTGAAGTTACAGCAGCAGATTTACATCACGTGGCTTCACAGGAAGTAGTCTGGACCTCAGCGCTGAGGTTCAAGCAGCTCTGCTTGCAGACGGCATCCTTCCTGAAAATGTTCTTCATCTTCCTCAAACCAGAACTTTTACATTGGTGCTGAAGTTCTATATAAAAACAGCCTGAAATACAAAGTGATGTTGTGCACTGATTACCTCACACTTTCCATCTTTCCTTCTACAGAGGAGTGTCCGCCTGAGTGTTTTGTCTGATCTGTTGTTGATCGTCTCATTGACACTGCATGCAGATCTGACACCAGGGCTGGACTGGGACAAAAAATGGTCCCGGGCATTTTGACTGGAGACCGGCCCACCAGGTATTAAAGGAAAAACCATAAAGCCTTTGAATGAAAACAAACGCAGGGTTGAGTAACCCCGAACTGTCCAACTCGGAATATTCGGTTTCAGAAAGGCTGATAACAATTAGTTCAGTCAACGCGGAGTTGCTTTAACCCCAAGTGAAGCGCGCGGACGAGGATACATAAAGCCCTGATAAGCGGAGCACAGATTAAGCGAGTCACCATGGAGACGGAGGGAAAGAAGGCGCGGTCAATGTATTTCACAGCGCTTGAGGCCGAAATTCTGATGGCAGCATATGCCGATAACATGCAAATTCCGCGGAAAAAAGTAACACAGGCTCAGCTGCAAAAGAAAGAGAGCATGCATGGCAAAACATAGCCGACAGAGTCAATGCGTGAGTGTTAATATAAACATTGATCGAGGGATTTCCACCCATTTAACACGTTATTTTATCATATGTTATTTTATTTGTTATTTTATACATTTTATTTTGTGATGTGATGTGAGCGCAGGTGCAACCCAACAGGCCCCAAACGTTCCTGGCAGCAAGTAAAAATGAAATATAAAAATATAGTCCAAACAGGTAAGGTGTAATTGTATTATGAGCCATAGTGCTTGGTCTGTTTGTCCCATGTAAATCAATTGCAGTTAGAGGCTACATTAATTTTCTTTCTGTAAGCACTTATTGAAATTATCTGAGCACATTACAAGTACATATTTGCTTACTCTGTATGCTCAAATGTGGCCCGTTATAGCCAACAGAAAAAAAGCGGAGGCCTGAAAAACAGGTGGGGGTCCTCCACCACCACCACTCACAGAGGCTCAGCAGTTGGCCCTCAGCCAAAACAGTGGGCGCCCTGTGGCCGAAGGCATCTCTGCGGGGACATCCTCTGAGTCAATAATCCCGCAAGACACAAGTGCCTACATAAGGGGTAAATTCAAAATAATACATGATGTGCATACATCCTTTCTTCACAGTCACCTTTGCAGTGCTGCTCATTCATTTGATAAACTCTTTACCATAATGGATTATTTTGTAGTGAAGTTATTTTCCTACTGATTTTGCCTTCCCTCAGTCTTGGTTGTCTTTGAGAGCATAATGACAATGAAGTGTAAGGTGATTGGTATGTTTGTTAATTGCCATTTGGTCCCTTGTAAGTTATAAGTGACCTGTATAGACCTCATATTCTATCAGTTGATGGTGGTGGTGTACTGCATCTGGTGCAGCCTCCTGTTGAGCCAGACCAACATGCAGTTGTGAGTAATACTCCACAGATTATATGAGTTTACAGTAGAACAGCAATGTTGTTTATTTCTTTACTACAGGAAAATAATGAAGAAACATTGACAGCTGTTACAGAGGAGGAAGCAACAGAGACACTTTATGAGGTTTACATCTTTTAATACTTTGTGTACAGGAAACACAGGCGACCAATAAAGCCAGTTGAACAAAAAATCTGTTTATTCTTCTTTCAACATGTTGAGGTGATGGGTCAAAAGAAATGATTGTGACATATGGTGTCTCTGACTGCGCTTCCATCTTGTATGTCCGTGGGAGGGTCAGGATGTTCATGGTTTGGATCACTGCTGATGTTTGGTTCAGAAGGACAGTGTTCTCCTCTAATTGTGGCAATGTTGTGAAGAATCACACATGCCACAATAATGTCACATGCCCTTTCTGGGGTGACCCTGAGTCTTTGCAGGCACTGGAACCGGGCCTTAAGCATTCCGATAGTCATTTCAATTCTGGCTCTTGTCCTGCAATGAGCCAGATTATATCGCTGCTGTGGGCCCGGTTCAGGGTCAGAGTAAGGGGTAAGCAAATAGGGTAAACATGGATACCCCCTATCACCAAGCAAGTAGCCAGTGAACTCTCCTAAGACAGAAGGATATACTTCAGTTCAAATGTCCCTGAAGCAATTGGTCTTTATATATTTTAAGGTATTCTCAACTCACCATGTCCAAATTTTGTGCTCAGTGTACATTCACGGAATATTTGTGAGTCATGGACAGAGCCTGGCCACTTGGCTTCCACATTTGTGATAATGTTGGCAGCATCACATATGATCTTCACAGTGCAGAGAACACAAATTAGCATCCATTACTATAATGAAATAATTTGTTAGTTTGAAATGCTACAGGGAACTATGTACCTGTACATTAATGCTGTGGAAAGACTTCCTGTTCACATAGTCTCCTTCATTTACTGAAGGAGCAATGATTGGAATGTGAGTGCCATCTGTACAGCCAATCACGCCTGGGAACCGTGAAAATAAATGTAAAATTTAAGTAGTAGTTCAAGTATCACCACATCATGAATTAAGTTTTGGTCATCCTGATACCTGCAATCTTGTGGGTCTATGACCGGGGAACACCACAAACGAGTACAGGAGACGTTTCAGTGCAACTGTAACATTCCTGACTGCCCGACAGATGGTAGCCTTGGAAACGTGCTCAGCGTCACCAATATTATACAGAAAGCTAATTAGTAAGAGTATTGTTACTCTCCGCAGGAGTAGTCCAGCAGTAGAAATCAGTCCAATAACAAGGTGTGTAACATCTAGCAGGGTGACAGAAAAACCCAGGGTAACTTCTAAGGACCTGAACGTCTCTCTCACATTGTGTTTTTAAACATGCTTCCATTTGTCACTTCAGTCTTTACTCTGAAATACAGGAAGAGAAATCATGGCTGAAACAATTTCTCATGAAACCAGGGGTGTGGTCCAACAGTCAGTTTGGTGAGGAAGGTTCCTAACTGAGAGAAGTGACCCAGAAGTATCTGTGTAGCAGCCACAATGAATCCAGATCATGAGCTTTATTAACTGATCAAAGTCTCTTCTTTCATCTTCTGTATCATTCAGTTTGCATTGGTAATGCCCATTATTGTAATGCTTTTTTAAGACGAGCAAAACTTTATTTCACTTTGGGTTAGCTGGGATAAGTGATGGATGGAGGGAATTTTACTTCAGCCACAGAAATCCTAAACAGGAAGGAGGAGCAGAGTTACAGTGGATCACTATCCAGCAGGGAAACAAGGTTTATTTCAATTTCTTGGCCATGAGTGAGATTTACTGAGTGGGCAAATTAGGGAGACGACACCATCAGATCCCGAGCCCTCCATGTGTTAATCAAGAGACGGCTGCTGTGCTACATCCATAAATAATGAATAAATTAGGAGCTAAAGCTGAAAGGACAGTTTATTTAAACCATCAGTGAAGATATTTAACATTTGAATTTTTTATTTAACATTTGCAAGATTCAATAACATAAAGAACCTGAACAAGAAAACATTTATGTGCATCAAAATACATTAAAACAAAAACTTTATAATAGGAAACAGTTTTCAACCAACTGATGAAAAGAAATCTAACCACTTGACATGAACTCTACAGTAGGACAGTTTTGAAAGCTTAAAATGGAACTAGGGGAAGAGTTTGATTCACAGCTGCCTCATCAGATTTTTACAGGAGATTCTATCTGAACTCTGTGGAGCCTGATCTCAAGCTTTTTGAGTCTGACACAGAAACCAGAGGATCTTTCTGTGTCTTCAGATTCACTGTGATCCAGTGATGGGAGTGATTTCAGCCCTGAGTGATCGCGCTGATGTTTGCACAGAGCAGACAATGAGGTGAATGTTTGGGCACATTGGTAACAGTGAAACAGTTTATTAGTAACGTGGGATCGTTTGTGTGCAGAGTATGAACTGAGATTCCTGAAGCTCTTGTCACACTGGTCACAGCTGTAGTTTCCTTCCATGTGTGCACGTTCATGAATGTTACGATTATCTGACCGTGAGAAGCTTCTCTCACAGTGTCTGCACTTGTGTGGTTTCTCTCCTGTGTGGACTCCTTTGTGTGATTTAAGCTGACCTGCAGTGGTGAAGGATGACCCACACTGATCACAGAGGTGCTTTTTAACCCCACTGTGAATCAGTTCATGTCGTTTTAAGTCAGTTGATGTGGTGAAGCTTCTCCCACATTCTTTGCAGTATTTCAGTTTGTCTCCAGTGTGTCTACGTTGATGTACTTTTAGGGTCTTTTGCCGACTGAAAGTTTTTCCACAGAGGTCACAATGAAAGTCTTTCCCACCACCACAGTGATGACAGGGTTGAGAACTAGATCCATCTGTGTCGCTCTGCTTCTAAACAAAGACACAAAGACTGTGTAAGTCAGTCCTTCAACATTTGTATCCTGAACGTCGCCTGAAATAAAGAGCATCTCTGCAGACGTCCAACTACATTTGACTGTTTCAGTTAACACACTCAGTTTACTGGGCTGCAATAACTACAATACTACCACCATAATACTACAGTAATACTAAAATCATAACTGAAAGGAAAATCTGAATAATCACTCAGAGCTGCTTTTCCATGCAGTAGAATTGCTAACATGCTAACACAGTTTAATGAGCAGAGTTGTTCCAAACAGTCAGGCTAAAATGACAAGATAACAATATAAATACATACCTCACAGTAGCTGCACTTGTAGAGTCTCTTTCTGGTGTGGATCTGTTGGTGTTCTCTCAGGTCATGTGGAGCTTTAAAAGTCTTCTCACACAGGTCACATTGATAAGGTCTCTCCTCAGTGTGGGTAAACATGTGTCGTTGTAACTGTGCGTCTGTTGTAAAGTATTTGCCACACTGTTCACAGCAGTACACATCATGTCTGGTGTGAATGCGTAGGTGTGTATTTCGGCTCCTTCTCTGGCTGAAAGTTTTTCCACAGATGTCACAGCTGTATGCCTTAATTCCAGAGTGGGTAACTAGATGCCTCTGTAAGTGGCTACTGTGAGTAAAAGCTCTGCCACACTGATCACAGCTGTATGCCTTAATTCCAGAGTGGGTAACTAGATGCCTCTGTAAGTTGCTACTTTGAGTAAAAGCTCTGCCACACTGATCACAGCTGTACGCTTTAACTCCACTGTGGATGAGTTGGTGATTTTTTAGGGAACGCTTCAAGGAAAAAGACTTTCCACACAAGTCACAGCTGAACGGTCTCTCTCCAGTGTGGATGACCTGATGCTGTTTTAGTGAAGCCTTCAGAGTAAACTCCATCCCACACTCATCACAGCTGTATGGCTTAATTCCAGAGTGGGTAACTAGATGACTCTGTAAGCTGCTACTGTGAGTAAAAGCTCTGCCACACTGATCACAGCTGTACGCTTTAACTCCACTGTGGATGAGTTGGTGTTGTTTTAGGTAACCCTTCCTGGAAAAAGAATTTCCACACAAGTCACAGCTGAACGGTCTCTCTCCAGTGTGGATGACCTGATGCTGTTTTAGTTTAGCCCTCACAGTAAAACCCTTCCCACACTCGTCACAGCTGTATGCCTTAATTCCAGAGTGGGTAACTAGATGCCTCTGTAAGCTGCTACTTTGAGTAAAAGCTCTGCCACACTGATCACAGCTGTATGCTTTAACTCCACTGTGGATGAGTTTGTGTGTTTTTAGGGAACGCTTCAAGGAAAAAGACTTTCCACACAAGTCACAGCTGAACGGTCTCTCTCCAGTGTGGATGACCTGATGCTGTTTTAGTTTAGCCCTCACAGTAAAACCCTTCCCACACTCGTCACAGGTGTGTTTTTTCTCTCCCTTTCTTCTGTGAGGTTTGTCGGCCTCCTGAGAGCGCTGACTTCTGGCTCCATGTTGGTCCTGCAGTGACAGAGATACAAACAGAGGCAGTGAGTGAAATGCAGTCGTGGAACAAACTCAACCTTAAAACTCCATTAACACTAGTTTTAAACCTGAAGGTGGAGCGTGGCACCAAACACCTTAAAGGTCTCTTATCCCCACCTGCTGGTAGTTCTAACACATTACATCCAACCTGCTGTTAAAGATAATTCATGACTGTTCAAACACTAAAATCATGCACACACACACACACACACACACACACACACACACACACACACACACACTATTTTATAATTTAGATTATTTTGTTGTTTCCTATTACATATTTCTATAATTTGTATAGATTTATACAGAATTATTCAGTGATAATAAATCCTATGTTTGTTTATTCTAAAGGAACCCCGTTAGCTTCCACAACAGATGTTGCTCGTCTTCCGTCAAATACTCACATAAAATATTACACAATAAAGTGGATTCAAGATATCCACATAATTTCACTCTTACATCCACAGTGAGGTTTCACAATTGTTCAAATATAAGCAATCAATAATAATAATAATAATATCAATAACATTGAGGCACATTACACAAATTTCAAAAACAAATCATGTCTTACAATATTTACAACAACTAAAAGCTCTGTAAATCGGCTTTTAAGTGTTCATTGAAGTTTTGAATAATTCTCTAATTTTTTAAGGCAACTTATTCCACTTAAAAGTTGCTCTAAATGTAACAGTTTAACAAAACGTTACTTTTAACTCGAGCATTTACTAAATTGCAGTTTGTTGAAAACTGTGTAATATGATGATGTATTTCATCTGGATACTGCAGCTGAGCAGAATAAATGTGGTGTGTTTAACAGAATTGCTTTCTTTAGAACTACAAGTAAGCCATAGAATATTTTAGCCTGTACAGGAAGCCAAGAAAGGTTATTATGCATTTTATCAATATTAGTATAGTATGAACATCTTCACACTAATCTGGACGCCTTATTCTGGACTAACTGAAGTCTGTTAAGATCTGTCTTATTAGCTGCTGACCAAATGATTGAACAATACTCCAGATGAGACATTACTAGTGCATTAATGACATCTTTCATAATGAAGAAGTGATACACAAAGAGCATTTCATAGCCATAGCTATGCCTTGTCGGCAGAGTTATGTGACATTAGTGATGTTTGTACTTTCAGCGTTAACTTGGTTTTAAAGCCTTTAAAATATACGCCGTTCAATAGTCGACCTTAATCTGACAGAGAATGTGATGATTTTGTGGATAATTAAAGTCAGTCATATATCCACAAACACAACAAGCTGAAAGTCAGTGATGCTGCTCGGTTTGCAGTCCTGAACATCACGGCACAAGCAGGATTCACTGCACTGTTAATGTTAGCTGTGTTATATTGCTGCCTCTGTTCGGTGGTGTCGAGCCAAACGCACTTTAACGTGTGTTTGAACGAGCTGACGGTTCACTCGTTAAGCTGAAAGAAAGATGCTTTAATCACAGCAGTCACACATGTGTCCACTGCACCATCTGGAACTCTTCTTGTTTACACTCGTAATAACACAAACACTAAATCCTGCTTCTCTGGTGCTGTTGTGTAGCAGTGTGTACACCTGAGACTGTCACCTGTCTGTCTGTCCTGCACTCTCTCTCTGTTTCTTTCTCTCTGATTGTGGAATAAAAGTATGAACATGTGTTTATAAGTTACACTTGTGTTTGAATCCTGCAGCTTATCACACATTTGATTTCCATGTGTGACGACTGCAAGTGTCCAGAGTGAGGACAGACTGAGGGAGCCACTGCTGCACATCATCTGTGAGGCTTTGCAGCCCTGATGATCCACCAGGACAAACTCAGCAGTGTGTGAGGAAGAGGAGGAGGAAGAGCCAGCAGCAGCTGACAGATGGAGAGAATAGACAGACTGTTCCCTGTTTGTGAAGGACTGCTAGGAAAGTTTAACATAACTGTCTGTGCTGAATCAGTCTTATTAGGTAATGTTCAAATAATGTGATCATCCCAGTGTTTCCAGTGTGGGAGAAAGTACTCAGGGCCTTCAAGTTACACACTATGAAAGGCAGCAACAAGTTTAATGTTCAGAAACCTAAAGTCTGTATCAGCAGCAGAATGGAGCTAAAAATAAATGTTGGTTTCAGTTCTATGAAGCTTTGAGTATTTTGGATCAGTAGCTGCTGTGTTTGTTGCATCATATTGCTGTAACTGTTTATATGCTTTATATATTCTGAGCTAAGCTGATCTATAGTGTTACATGATACACTCTCAGAAATACGAGAGAGAACAAGGGGAGAGAAGAGAGAAGAACATTTTTGGTCTTTAAATATTTGGTCTATAGGAACATACTGGTGTTTAAAAGTCCAGAAATGCCCCTTTAAAGGTTCAATCTGAAATAAAGTACAAATCTGTATTATAAAATCTTAAGCAGCAACTTCTCCAGGTTCCAATATTTATGCAATTCTCAAACCTTTTGGCCACGACTGTATAACCTCTTCTGAAGTTTAGTGGATATGATACATGGTTATGCTCAGGATGTGTCGGCCAGTTTCCACTGGAAACGCCTTTTGGTTAAACTGTCAGCGAGGAATTTGCATTTGCACTGTTACATTTTTATATAACTTTAATGCACATAAACAACAGCTGCTTGTTTCAGTGAAAATACATTGATGGCTTTTTAATAAAGTTGTGCAGCTGTAAAGTATTTTGTCTGGTGTCAATTATATCGTCAGCTACATCGTTATGGCAAATGTTCAAATGTATATGGTGATAAATATCTTTGGTCATATGGTCCTGCTCTGTCTGTCACCTTCTGTGTTGAGCTCATTGTTTCCTCTGTAGTGGCTGAGCTGAGTCCAAGTAGCTGAAAATGTTCCTCTGCTGCTCCGTCAGACTCTCCTCCTCCTGCTGATCAGCTGGGACACAAAACAGATCTTTGTTAGGCTCCACACTGCACTGAAGAGTCAAAGTGTCTCATATGTTCATCTGACAAGTAAAAGAACACATTTTTGTTTCCCGAGGTGGGCAACTTGTTGGAAACAAACACAAAAGGTTTGAGCACTGATACCTGCCATTGCTGGCATTGAAAGATGCAACGCCAGCAATGTGGATTGGTTTGAGTCTTGACAATCCACATTGCTGGCATCTTTCAATATGTTGAATGCACCAGTGTAAGTGCAGCCACTCAGACTCAATGTGTTCATAGAAACAGGTGCACATGTGTCACGAGTTCATCCAGCAGTAGCTATGGCACTTGGCCACAGGGGGCAGCAGTGGACTGACCTGCATTTGAGACTGCTCCAGCTGCTCTGTGACAGTCAGTAGATCTGCTACAAATTGCAGATCATATGCAAGTTTTGGAAATGACATTATAAATATTCCTAACTTAGCCACGGCAGCCATGTTGATGCATTACCTATATTGGCTGAAAATGTTCATTTGCAGAGAAAAGACACAGGCAGACTGTGCTTACAGGACAACAACAACAACAATCTTTATTTATAGAGCACATTTAAAAACCAACGGCATGCCAAAGTGCTTAACATAGAACAAATTAACACAAGTATAATCAGAGTCATAAAAATAAAAGTGTAGAATTATGTTCACAGGAAAAAGCCACCAATAGAAAAAATATAACTATAGCACATAGCTATAGCACAATATAACTGTGCCATCAACACACAATGGGGATAAGACATACACAGCGCAAATAAAAAACAAGATAGGAAAATTAGTAAAATAAATCACTGCAGACAAGGCCAGCATTTAACCAGTAGAAAACGCAAGATTAAACAAATACATTTTAAGCCGTGATTTAAAAGACTGAATAGAGTCAGACGCCCGAATGCCAATGGGAAGGTTGTTCCACAACTCTGGTGCAGCCAGGGCAAACGCTCGATCACCTCTAGACTTCAGCCGAGATCTAGGCCGCACCAACAGTAACTGTGAGGATGATCTTAAAGCCCTAGCAGGAACATATAAGCTTAAGAGTTCCTTAAGATAGCTCGGTGCTGTGTTATTAGTGATTTTAAAAGTAAACAGCAGAATTTTAAATTGGATACGATATTTCACAGGCAACCAGTGCAAATCAGCTAGGACGGGAGTAATGTGGGCAAACTTCTTAGTTTTGGTTAGAATGCCTGCAGCAGCATTTTGGACTGTCTGTAATCTATGGAGGAGGGAGAGTGGAGTCCAAAATAGAGTGAATTGCAGTAATCCAGCCTCGAAGTTACAAAGGCATGGATGAGTTTTTCCAGGTCTTTATGCGGGATGTACTGCCTGGCCTTAGAAATAAGGCGGAGTTGGTATAAACTCGATCTAACAACAGCAGACACTTGTCTATCAAGTTTAAATGAGCTGTCAAGTAACACGCCCAAATTCCTAACAGTGTCGGAAAAGGAGCTAGTGAGAAAACCAAAAGCATCACGAAGTTTGGCACGAAGGACGTCACTGCCAAAGACCACAATTTCAGTTTTCTTATCATTAAGGATAAGAGTATTTGCCAGGAGCCATTGCCTGACCTCACACATGCACTCTCGAAAACTATTCAAGGACAAAGCTAGGTCATCATTTAACTCAAAGTAGATCTGAATGTCATCAGCATAATAATGAAAAGCGATGTGATATTTCTCAAAGATAGCGCTTAATGGAAGCATGTACAATGAGAACAGAGTAGGGCCTAACACAGATCCCCGAGGGACACCACAACAGACAGGTACAGCGGAGGAAGAGGAAGTGGCCAAGTGAACCGAGGAGAGCCGATTGGACAAGTATGATTTAAACCAATCCAAGGCAACACCCTTGATGCCTACAGTGTGCTCAAGTCTCGCCAATAGGATTTTATGATCAACCATATCGAAAGCCGACGATAAATCCAATAGCACTAGGACCGAGGAGCGCCCATTATCAGCCATTAGTAGAAGGTCATTGAGAACTCGGAGCAGCGCTGACTCAGTGCTATGATGTGGTTTGAAGGCCGATTGGAATTTATCATTAATGCTATTCTCATCCAGGTAGGCCTGGAGTTGAAGCAACACTATCTTCTCAAGAATTTTGGCCAAGAACGGAAGCTTGGAAATCGGCCTATAGTTCGCATAATCATTATAATCGAGGTTCCTTTTTTTAAGAACAGGCTGAATTATAGCATGTTTAAAGGCTGATGGTACGCAACCAGAGAGCAAAGAAGAGTTCAAAAGGGACAATATACTAGGTCCAATTGCACTAAAACAGTCCTTAACTATACGAGATGGAAGAACATCATATACGAGATTAGTATTGTTCAGTTGTTCAACCAGACGCTTAAGAGTAGGGAGTGAAACGGGTTCAAACTGATAGAAGGAAGAGGAACAGTCAGGGGTAAACGCAGGGCCTGTCATTAAAGGAAGAGCAGATTTAAGAGATGAGACTTTATCTAAAAAATAATTTAAAAATTGTTCGCAAAGAACCGTGGAGCACGGCAGCGGCATAGTGGGGCAGGGGTTGACCACAGAGTTAAAAATTTTAAATAAAATTCGAGGATTGTTACCATTGGTAGAGATAATTTTTGAAAGAAAAGCTGCTTTAGCCATTTTGGCAGCAGTTTGAAACTTCAAGCGACTAGTACGTAGGATGTCGTAAGATGCCTGGAGTTTATCTTTCCTCCACCTTCTCTCATCCCGCCGACACGCACGTCGTAGAGCGCGAACAGAGTCACTTAACCAACATTGTGAGTAAGTTCTGGGGCGCTTCGTTTTAATAGGTGCCACAGTGTCGAGGATGGAGGAACATGTAGTTAACAGGGTATTGGCAAAATTCTCAACCATATGAGGGGTAAGACAATCTGACGTAATAGATGCAGAATACACAAAAGAAGCAGAGAATTTCACCACAGTATCAGCATTAACAGTACGCACATCACATAATAACGTTACATGTTATTATGTGATGTTACTGAAATCATCATGAATAACAGGAGTGGTGATTCCTGTAACTTTGTGTATATAATTTGGCATTTCTTACTGATGTAGGCCAAAAATAAATACATAAACTGAGCACCTGATGGCTTTGAACTTTTGTTGTCCATCTTCCATTGGTTTGAATTTTGCGCTCCAGTACAAACACAAATCCCCCAACCCGAGGATCAGCACAATTAACCTAACAGACCTACACCTTAGTTCACAGATTCACTTTGTCTAAGGTTGATTTCTGGGATTTCACACAACCCAGGATTCAGATCGTGAATCCATGATGGGCTTGGATTTACATCATTATAAATGAAATGTGCTCTACTTGGAAGCAGCCGGCCCCGCCCCTTTTGACGGGTTGTGTGAGACTTTAAATCATCAAACTGTAAATTATAAATTTAAATTGTTATTGATCCTTTACCCCGAGTCCTAAAGTGTAGATTTATTTTCTTACTCTTCTTATATTTATTGTTTGTTTACTTGCACCGCTGTAACTGCAGCCTCGTCGTCTCGTCTCTCTATATGCTGGACTGTCTGTAGCGGAGATGACAATAAAGTTTACTTTGACTTCAGCAGCGCGCAGGCGCACCGAGGGCTCTCGCGCTCACTTTATATAATTTAGAAAAAACATCGGTGCAGATTATAAGTCTGTATCATAATATCTGTTTGTTGTGTTGTTTTTATTTTGTTTTGCGAGTTGGTTATTAGATGCCGCTCCAGCCAGCCAGAGACTCCCCGCCGTAATAAACTACGTATTCTCTTATTGCTGTTACCAAGTTCCTGACTCAGCTGGATCAGGGAGAGTGACTGAGGCAGATATTGAGCTGTCAGTGTTTTTATATAACATTAAAGTCCCTGAGGGTATGGCACCAAGCACCATTGAGAATTCCCCAACACTGTTTGACAAGTTTGACGAGTATCTTGACTTTTGGTCTTTGGATATTAACAGTCCTGGGTATGTGACTTCTTGTTTAACAGAAATGTTACAGAGAGCATTTGCAGTGCAGCCTTTAATTGCTAGTAATTCACATTTTTTTTTTGTATTTTTAATTTTTTTTCTTTGTATGATAAGGTGGAGGCACCAGAGGCTATAAAAGTTTGAGCAATGCTCCACCATTTTGAGATTTTGAGGCTGTCTGCATCAGTGTCCATCTCCCACGCGTGTGATCATTAAAATCATCGTTTGACTCAACCCGGCCGGACCAGTGTTGTTATTGTGGTTTTTCTCTTGTTTCCATCCCCAATATTTTGAACCTTAACACTCTATAAAAGTTAATTGACTCTTTACAGTGGCCTGCTATGGTTAATAATAACATGTTCAGTCATGAGTGAAAACAAAGCTTTTCTTCACTTTAGCATTTAACATTCCCAACAATATAATGTGATACCTTAATTAAAACATGGCTAATAAAACACAATTTTCTTAATGCAAACATCAGTGACTCAACATTAGCAACCAAAGGGTTCAGTCTGCAGCTCACACTCATGTGAAGCTACAGCCTCCCCCTTTAGTCTCTGTCATCCTTCTGCTCCTGCACAAACAAAGCAAGACAAAACCTCCACCCTTCTTCTACAGGCTGGGTGAATTGTTGTGGACATTCACTAATCCTAAAGTCGGCACCGTTTTTGTCTCAGTATCAAGTCAGTTAAACTTTTAGTCGTCAGTCCGTCACAGTCCAGTCACATGCATACATCCACACACATTCATACCAGATATTGCTGATAATGGAGTCTCACGCGCAGCCTATTCGAGCCTCCATCACCAGCAAGATGATGTCATCATTTTAAAGGAAAACAGCTCCTTGTTTTTGGACTGGATTGACTCGCTGCAATCCTTTTAGGCTCAGGACTTCTCATGTGATCAATGTCACATATAAGTGAATTTCTCCCAAGCCCATTATAATCATGGAGAAAAACACTTTGCCACTGTTTCCAGTAAGAATATTTTATAGCACTTTAAAGTTCAACCTCTCAGGTCTGGATTAAAGAGCTGATTTGTTAAATCGGGAACTCACAAAATACCAAAATATCACCAGCGGTGGATCACACCTCTCAGATGTTCTTATCTCAGTGCACTGTAACAAAAGCACAAACAAACGCAACCAATAAAATACTAATAAAGTAACAAATACTGGGGCCCATTGCAAACATGTCCAAGCATAAAACCATCTTTCTCTCTCTTAGAGAAAGAAAACAATCCAAACCTCACTGATAAAATCAACCTAGTGTCAAGCAAAACCCAAAAATCAACCAAAACTTCACCAGAAAGTTTTCCTCCCTCCCGGGACAATATTGTGCAGGAATACAGGCACCGTAACTCCTTTTGCACTGACAAAAACATGTTGGATTTACTTGATTCAATAGTGGACACTGGTTGCACACAAAGGTTTTGCTTTGGCAGAAACTTAAACAACTGAGTTAAATCAACACAACCTTTTCATATTCAGTAAACCTGCATGTTGTGTTCATAAAACACGATTGAAACATGTTCAGATGGAGTAAGTTGAGCTCCTGGAACATTTTAATCCTTCAATTGAAATTGAATGGGTCTACAACAACTACCATCCTCCTATCTCTATCCTGGTTGCAGCAGGGCTGGGAAATAACCCTGAAGCGATCGTGGGCTGGGAAATAACCCTGAAGCGATCGGGGCGATCGTGGCTAAAGAGTTGGGAGTTCGTCTTGTAATCGGAAGGTTGCCGCTTCGAGCCCTGGCTTGGACAGTCTCGGTCGTTGTGTCCTTGGGCAAGACACTTCACCCGTTGCCTACTGGTGGTGGTCAGAGGGCCCGGTGGCGCCAGTGTCCGGCAGCCTCGCCTCTGTCAGTGCGCCCCAGGGCGGCTGTGGCTACAATGTAGCTTGCCATCACCAGTGTGTGAATGTGTGTGTGAATGGGTGGATGACTGGATATGTAAAGCGCTTTGGGGTCCTTAGGGACTAGTAAGGCGCTATATAAATACAGGCCATTTACCATTTGAAGTGATAGGTTACCAGGCAGGGTACACCCTGGACAGCTCACCAGTCTATCAGATAGAAACACACAGCCGTTTACATTCATGGATAATTTAGCCCAGGACCTTCTTACTGTGGAGCAACAGCACTAACCAGCATGCCAACAATGGAGGAAATACAGGAAAGCTATGATTTCCTGTATTTGAGGCACAATTCTTTTGTTCTTGCCCTTGACAGGTTAATCCACAATAAATAGCAACAGCATGCATGTGGTGTGTGTGTCGTTGTCTGCCTCTTATAACTCCAGTGATTTTCCTGTAGTTTGAAATCTTATGCGGTGTTGACACAATAATTTGTTGTAAACCAGGAAATTCCCAACTGTGGTAGAAAGCACAGCTTAGCCTGAGCAAATGTTCAAAGAAAAGTCGTCACTTCCTGATTTCTGCTTCACTGATAAATATTGTCACACTGGGGTTTTTGCAAATGATATCAGTGAGCACTGTGTGGCAGCTGGAGTCAGACAACTGAAGCTCCCACAATCAAGACCACAAACAGCTTTCAAAGGAGATTTGAAGCTTTTCTGGCAGCAAGCTTCATGATTTATGGGACTGGAACTGGAACAGAAACTACCTGATCACCAATGGTGAGCTGGCATGGAATTATTTTTATGACATTTTATCAAAGTTATAAATAAGCATGCCCATTAACACATAGTGAGTGAGCATGTTGTCTTCCCACGCAGTGAACAGCGGATGCTAATGTTTTTGTCACTTTTTACAGAGTCAAACTCAAAGTAAGGTCAGTGCTTCCACGCTTTAAACGCTGCACGCTCACACTCTCTCCACACTCGATAGATTATCCATTGTTCATCTGCACACAGCTGCGGTTTTAGTAACGCAGTAACGCAGCGTGCTTACGGGAAAGTAACAGTAATCTAATTACCTTTTTTGCAATAGTAATCCCTCACTTTACTCGTTTCTTGAAAAAAGTAATCGGATTACTGCCCATCTCTGGTTGGAGCTGTGCACTTGTGGGTTCAACCTTGTGTACACGTTTATCTTTGCTGTGTGTACTTGTACCTCTGAGTGGAAGCTGAACTCTTGAGTTCGAGTATCGAAGCATCAGCTGTGACGTTAAAGTCCAAACAGCTCGTTCATTTGACGTGCAAATGAACGAAGGTAACGCCGTTTTCATGTGGATGTGTCACTGAGACACTTTCCACATCCACAGCTCACAAAATGGGAAAACTATAGAAGTATAACAATGAAGAAGTTACTATGTTACGGGTCCCAAGGATGAAGACCTCGATGACAAATATGTTACCTGTAAAAGCAGGTGAAGAGCAGAGTAAGGAAGACACGATGCGTCTCTGCTTTCCTCCAGAACGTGTCTGAGTCTGATTTATTTCACACAAATAAATGCTATAAAACACTAAACATGAGCTTTCAATATACTGTTCAGCTGGTTCCTCATTCACATCAATTACATTTACTTATTTCACAACATCAGTGAAATATACTCTTTTTAACTGGTTCAGTTTCTCAAGTTCACACTTCTTTCCATAACAGCTACATCCTTTTATCATATCAATAAACACATCACATTGTCTTCTGCAGTGTCTTACTGGCTAAACAGTTCTATTCAATAACAGCATTGGTAAATACATTACATTTGTTCCCTCCAGTAATTTACTGGCAAAATCACTATTTAGTGCATCATGAAACACAGCTTGTTTAATCAACCCATGAATGCCTCTGTTAGCTACACAGAGTTGCTCAGAGTGCTTGTGTTACACTAGCTAATCTACTCAGTCACTTTAACAGAACTATTAACATTCACATCTCACAGAACTGATTTGATTGGAGCATTACAACACGTTTGCACAGAGCATAGGAGCGCACTGACTCTGCTTCACGAGCGCTCCACCTAACGAGCGGGCTCGCGGTGCGGTCGCGCGGGACACTCCTCTGGTTTTCTCCCGTGTTTACATATAAATAACTTTGGCGGACCGCCTTAACTCTCCCATTCACATTAACGTGGGTAACCATGGTGACAATAAACAACATTTTCGGTGCGAGCACCGTGTACCGACCTGTAAAAGCAGGTGAAGAGCAGAGTAAGGAAGACACGATGCGTCTCTGCTTTCCTCCAGAACGTGTCTGAGGAAGCAGCGGAAGGTGGGCTCCACTTACTGCTCCCGAAACCCCGGAGCAAGCACCAAAGTTCCGCCCTCACTGCTTTCTAACATAAAATGAATCCCTGTTACATGGATTTTCTATCCTCTTAAAGAAACGGAAAATAAATACATATAGCAATGAAAAATGTCCCGTTACATGAGTGTTTTACACAAAATAATATTCATGTGGTCATTCCCTCACAGGGGTGCCACAACTACACTGCTGTTTTGACAGAGACACAGTGTGTTTATCTAACTTGGCTGAAGCCAAAGTTCTCCAGACAAATTCAGTCTGTTTCTGCCAAGTGTGAACTCACTGGATGAGCGCCAGATACACAGAATCAAAAAGGGATAAATTACTTTTCTTATGTCATGTTCCCGTCACAAACTGGCTCAAGGAGAGGGGAAGCAGGAGTCCACAGATGAAATGTTCCTATAAATAAAGTGGAATTTATTCAAACTTTACCAAAACTTCAACACATCAAATACAAGCAGCTCAGCAGGGAGTGGATGTGTGTTGCATGTGCCAGGTGGATGCAGAGAGAGGCCAGGGCCACGTTCAAACCTGAACACGCTGCACAGTGTTTTGTTCCATTTGTTAGGGATGAATGAAATGCTTCCTTGAAAGGATGTGTGCAGTCACCAGTGGGCGTGGAAGCATGTGCGCCCTCATTTGGTGGGTGTGCAAGAAAAGTCCTCCTGTCACACAGCA
This sequence comes from Aulonocara stuartgranti, assembly GCF_965226115.1. Lineage (NCBI taxonomy): Eukaryota > Metazoa > Chordata > Actinopteri > Cichliformes > Cichlidae > Aulonocara > Aulonocara stuartgranti. Next base: position 2,756,782 of record NC_138941.1, on the reverse strand, counting down.
ATGCCTACATAAATCACACCACTCTGCTTAAAATAATAATGTTTAGTGAAGCAGGTGAAGCAAAGGGCTGCTTTTAATAGGCTGGGAGACCCAGGTGTGCTGCTTTAGCTGCTGAGCCTCTTATGACAGAACAGCGGAGAGTGGTAAGAAGGGAGGAGGGGGTCTGGCTGTGTTTGTGAACGATAGATGGTGTAACTCTGGGCATTTCTCTATCAAAGAGACGCTATGCTGTAAGGACATTGAGCTGCTAGCGGTTAGCATGAGACCGTACTATCTACCACGAGAGTTTACACACGTGATTATGATAGCTGTGTATGTCCCGCCCTCTGCTAACGCTGCAGCAGCCTGTGAGGTCCTGCACACTGTAACCAGCAGACTCCAAACACAGCACCCTCAGGCCCTTTTCATGATCTCTGGGGACTTTAAAGATGATGTAACCATTTAATTATGGTTACATAATTAATTATGTAATTAATTATGCAAAATGCAAAACGCTCAGCTGTGTCTCCAATCAAAGCTCTGTAACTTCAGAGGTGATGTTCATATGTTGACTAATGGTTTTCTTTCATTTTTGATGTACTGCAGAATATTTGTATAAAATCCAGGCCAGGAAAATCTCCTTCATGTGTTTCTGTGTTTTGTCTTCAGCTACGTTGACACAAAGGCCTCTGCTGTGACGCTCACACCTTTGATAAAGTCTGGAGAGTGTCAGCTTCCTGTTTATAGATACAAAAATATGTAATGTTGTGAACTCTGGCCGCAGCGGCGCAAGAAAAAGGAGAATTACGGGAAGCACTCACAACAGGTAAAATCCAAATAACAAAGTAAAGTAGGATAAAATAAAAACCAACAAAAGAACAACACAATATACTTCCCCGTACTGTTACTGCTAACCTCTGTTAACCTAGTAACTCTTACCTTCTAACTGACAGCTGGTCAATAAACGAGCTCCATAAACGCTCCATATTCACCTTTACATGGAATATAAAGGGAAAAGAAGAAACACAGTGCTGTGTCAGCGTTACACATATAGATACATCCTTGCTTTTAATACATTTGAAGGTGGGTGGGAGAGGTGCTTCTCCGCGTAGTCTACGGTCTCTTTGGGATCGCTAAAGCTTTTCCTCACATCACATGGGTCACTAACAGCTTTGCAGGGTATAGCAGTCTGTACCTGACGCCGGTCATCCCACGTAGTCTTCCTCTCATATTTGCAAATGCGGCTCTGCGTTTCCAACAGAGGGAGGGAAATCTGGGAGGATGTTTATTTTAAAAACCCTTATACATCAGGTTCTTGTTCTCTGCAGCTTTCAGCAGAATTTCCTCACCAATGTGGTAGTAGTGCAATCTCAAGATGATGGGCCGAGGAAGATGACTTTGTTTGGGACGCTGGCGATTCACTCTATGTGCTCGATCGATGAGTGGCTTCTCCTCGAGAGATAGCGCCTCCGCCAACAGGTGTGAACCAACTCAGTCATCTTGGGTCCCTCTGTGCCTTCTGGTATTCCTGCAGTTCTTAAATTATTCCTCCTGGAGTGCCTCAAGAGCTCCACATCTCTCATCTAACTTCTTTACCTCCGCAGACAAACGCTCCACAGTGGCCTGGAGAGTGGCGATGGTGTCAGAGTGGTTCGAGGCACAGTCCTGCAGTTCAGTCAAAGTGTTATCATGCCTGGCCACGTCGCTTTTATGTCCGAAATTGAGGGCTGGATGCTCTGGTTCAAGGATGATATCTCGCCTCCTATGGTGGTAGAAATCTCTAATATGCAAGTGTCCAGTGCTAGTTAGTTAGTTCTAGTTCTAGTGGTTAGTGGGGCTTTATTTGATGATTCTAGTGTGTGTTACATTGTTGTCATATTGTTGAGTCGCAGAGCTGTACAGTGTTACAGTTTCTGTAGAGTCTGGTATAAGGAACTCAGATCCCTCTGTGAATAATGTTCACTGAAACTGATCTGTAGTTAATGAACTAGTCAGGATTTACACTAGAGAATGTTTCTGCCATTACATGGCCTGTATTTGTAGAGCGCTTTACTCGTCCCTAAGGACCCCAAAGTGCTTTTTTGCCCAAGGACACAACGACCGAGACTGTCCAAGCCGGGGCTCGAACCGGCAACCTTCCGATTACAAGACGAGCTGCCAACTCTTGAGCCACGATCGGCCCACATATTGTTGTCTTTTGTTGCAGACACCAAGTGTTGAGATCCTGTCTCAACCTCCTACATTCTTCCAGCAGGTTACACATTATTTTTTGTATTTGGAATCAAATATATGTGTCAGTTGGGCCTAGTGCAGGGGTCAGCAACCTTTAACACCCAAAGAGCCTTTTGGACCCGGTTTCCACGCAAAGGGTCAGGGTTCGGGAAAACACTGGGAGCCGCAAATACTTTGTGACATCTAAAATGAAGATAACACTGTGTATATTGTTTTTACCTTTATGCTTTGTGTGAACAACTACAGTGTGTTGCTTATGAAACCCATGAAGTGCTACAGAGAAAATTACATTTGATTTATGTAATGAACACATTTTGAGCTCTTAAATAAATATAACAAAGGAAAGCTGAACTACAATGATCCATGTAGCAAACACAAACTGTTATATCGCCTTTGGGCTTTTGGAGCCTTGACCTGACTTTTAAAAAATAATTGGAAAAAAGCTCTATGCTGCTACAAAATGAAAAATAGATATTTGCAAAATTCTGCCTAAGTATGTATTTTACCTGGTTACTGCGTGTGGTGGGCGTGGTCTGCAGCGCCGCTGCAGGGGAGGCGGACGCACCTGAGCGGCACCCGCAATCACGCCTTAACGTCTGTGCTCTCTCTGCTGTTGTTGGTGTGTGTCGGGCTGTGAGCTGCAAAGCTACAGCCGGCTGTGTGCGCACAGCAACCGTGTGTGTAAAGTGGTCAATAAAGAGATGCTGAAAAGCGCGTTCATGCAAACATCGTCGGGTCTGCCGTGATATGTTTACAACGGGACTTCTGCTCCTGAACCTCTGTGCACAGCGTCTGCAGGTCGGGGCTGTACGAAGTCACTTTATCTCTACAGGACTGTAAGCTGTCGTCTGTGAGGCGTGAGCGTGTTTGTTTGAACACAGTTCACGGTGGAGAACAGCTGCTGACATAATGTGGATCCGAAGATCCATAACTGGCCTACCTGGGGCTGAAAGTCTCCATAAATGCAGGCGTTTCGGCGGCTACACCGGCTTCCACGAGTGTGACGCTTATTTTGAGAAAATAATAGAATATAAATGTATTTTTCTATTTCAATATCACAATAATCTTCCAATGTAGAACTACAAGTTAAAAAAGAAGTAACATAAATCAAATCCACTTCAGCTAAATACTTCTCATTTATTTCCATCTTACATGCTGTGACTGCAGCCATTCCCACATCTCTGTGAATGGGACTCATGGACATGGATCAGTGGTTGTTGATCAATGGTCCTGAGAATCTGCATAATTAAGATGAAGGAACGGAGCTCCCAGCCCATCGTTCCTGCAGCTGCTTTCAGTCTTTATGCAAATGTCCTGTTTGTAAGACTGAAACCTGCAGCTGAGACTGAAGACGTCACCTGATGATGACGACACGTTTCTCCCACAAAACGCTGCGTCCAGATGAACAGAAGCAACAGACTCACTTTCCTGGATGATTGAGATGCATCAAGACTTCATTGTGTGTTACTTCTCATTCAGCACAGACACATTATTCCTGTTAGGTCATGTCAGCTGTCACTCAGTACAAGCACAACTGTGAACAACACAAACTTCTCTTCAATGTGTCACAGAAACACTAAGTGTGAGAGCCTGTATGACACACAGGACAGACTGTAAGCTCTGCTGGCTGCACAGCACTTTGTAGCAGTTTTCCAACATGTCCTCCACCCGTGATGTCAGTGGTGGGACCCCAGTCACAGCACTCAGCACCACCTCCTTTAAATGTATTTTATAGCAGTTCCTCCCGTTACTCGGTGCAACGCTTCTTAAATGTGTTTTTGCAGGATAAAACACAGCAGGTGGTGTAGAGAGGACGTCAGCTGACGGAGCAGAGGGAGGCAGACTGTGGATAAATGACAGAGTGAGAGGAGAGCAACCATGACAGAAGCACAGGTGTGGCAGATAGAAGTGGCTTTATAGACACTTATTGTCAGTCCTCGTGCATGCTGTGGAAATAAGTGTCTGTGTCATGAGGTGACATGTGAGCTTATCTTTGGTCAATAAAGCTGAACGACCAGTTTTCACTTTGCTTGTTACGCTTGTTTAGTGACGTCTGGGTTTCTGTGGAGCCCGAATTTTGATGAGTTCTGGTGAAATCAGCTGTGGGTCTTCCTTGGTCTCTTGTGTTCTGGGGGCCTCTGGATGTCTGGAGTTTTGATCTCCTCCATGCCTGCTTAATGCCCTAAAGGACGGGGCTGTGGCTCCCCACACTCCCTAGCAGATCATAACATGGAGAAACCTTTGGAATACAAGCATGCTGATCCACACAGGTATGCACACAGGTGTACACATGGGTATTCACAGACGCGGACTACAGCTTTCTTGGCTGCTGCCTCAAAGCACATTGAAACTTTTAAAGACCAGTAATGTACTTTTAAGGGAACATTTAAAAAAAATGTTCCTATAGGTACAAAAATGTTCTTCTCTCGTACCTCTATTTCTGAGAGTGTATCATGTAACACTATAGATCAACTTAGCTCAGAATATATAAAGCATATAAACAGTTACAGCAATATGATGCAACAAACACAGCAGCTACTGATCCAAAATACTCAAAGCTTCATAGAACTGAAACCAACATTTATTTTTAGCTCCATCCTGCTGCTGATACAGACTTTAGGTTTCTGAACATTAAACTTGTTGCTGCCTTTCATAGTGTGTAACTTGAAGGCCCTGAGTACTTTCTCCCACACTGAAAACACTGGGATGATCACATTATTTGAACATTACCTAATAAGACTGATTCAGCACAGACAGTTATGTTAAACTTTCCTAGCAGTCCTTCACAAACAGGGAACAGTCTGTCTATTCTCTCCATCTGTCAGCTGCTGCTGGCTCTTCCTCCTCCTCTTCCTCACACACTGCTGAGTTTGTCCTGGTGGATCATCAGGGCTGCAAAGCCTCACAGATGATGTGCAGCAGTGGCTCCCTCAGTCTGTCCTCACTCTGGACACTTGCAGTCGTCACACATGGAAATCAAATGTGTGATAAGCTGCAGGATTCAAACACAAGTGTAACTTATAAACACATGTTCATACTTTTATTCCACAATCAGAGAGAAAGAAACAGAGAGAGAGTGCAGGACAGACAGACAGGTGACAGTCTCAGGTGTACACACTGCTACACAACAGCACCAGAGAAGCAGGATTTAGTGTTTGTGTTATTACGAGTGTAAACAAGAAGAGTTCCAGATGGTGCAGTGGACACATGTGTGACTGCTGTGATTAAAGCATCTTTCTTTCAGCTTAACGAGTGAACCGTCAGCTCGTTCAAACACACGTTAAAGTGCGTTTGGCTCGACACCAGCGAACAGAGGCAGCAATGTAACACAGCTAACATTAACAGTGCAGTGGATCCTGCTTGTGCCGTGATGTTCAGGACTGCAAACCGAGCAGCATCACTGACTTTCAGCTTGTTGTGTTTGTGGATATATGACTGACTTTAATTATCCACAAAATCATCACATTCTCTGTCAGATGAAGGTCGACTATTGAACGGCGTATATTTTAAAGGCTTTAAAACCAAGTTAACGCTGAAAGTACAAACATCACTAATGTCACATAACTCTGCCGACAAGGCATAGCTATGGCTATGAAATGCTCTTTGTGTATCACTTCTTCATTATGAAAGATGTCATTAATGCACTAGTAATGTCTCATCTGGAGTATTGTTCAATCATTTGGTCAGCAGCTAATAAGACAGATCTTAACAGACTTCAGTTAGTCCAGAATAAGGCGTCCAGATTAGTGTGAAGATGTTCATACTATACTAATATTGATAAAATGCATAATAACCTTTCTTGGCTTCCTGTACAGGCTAAAATATTCTATGGCTTACTTGTAGTTCTAAAGAAAGCAATTCTGTTAAACACACCACATTTATTCTGCTCAGCTGCAGTATCCAGATGAAATACATCATCATATTACACAGTTTTCAACAAGCTGCAATTTAGTAAATGCTCGAGTTAAAAGTAACGTTTTGTAAAACTGTTACATTTAGAGCAACTTTTAAGTGGAATAAGTTGCCTTAAAAAATTAGAGAATTATTCAAAACTTCAATGAACACTTAAAAGCCGATTTACAGAGCTTTTAGTTGTTGTAAATATTGTAAGACATGATTTGTTTTTGAAATTTGTGTAATGTGCCTCAATGTTATTGATATTATTATTATTATTATTATTATTGATTGCTTATATTTGAACAATTGTGAAACCTCACTGTGGATGTAAGAGTGAAATTATGTGGATATCTTGAATCCACTTTATTGTGTAATATTTTATGTGAGTATTTGACGGAAGACGAGCAACATCTGTTGTGGAAGCTAACGGGGTTCCTTTAGAATAAACAAACATAGGATTTATTATCACTGAATAATTATGTATAAATCTATACAAATTATAGAAATATGTAATAGGAAACAACAAAATAATCTAAATTATAAAAGTGTGTGTGTGTGTGTGTGTGTGTGTGTGTGTGTGTGTGTGTGTGTGTGTGTGTGTGTGTGTGTGTGTGCATGATTTTAGTGTTTGAACTGTCATGAATTATCTTTAACAGCAGGTTGGATGTAATGTGTTAGAACTACCAGCAGGTGGGGATAAGAGACCTTTAAGGTGTTTGGTGCCACGCTCCACCTTCAGGTTTAAAACTAGTGTTAATGGAGTTTGAAGGTTGAGTTTGTTCCACGACTGCATTTCACTCACTGCCTCTGTTTGTATCTCTGTCACTGCAGGACCAACATGGAGCCAGAAGTCAGCGCTCTCAGGAGGCCGACAAACCTCACAGAAGAAAGGGAGAGAAAAAACACACCTGTGACGAGTGTGGGAAGGGTTTTACTGTGAGGGCTAAACTAAAACGGCATCAGGTCATCCACACTGGAGAGAGACCGTTCAGCTGTGACTTGTGTGGGAAGTCTTTTTCCTGGAAGCGTTCCCTAAAACAACACCAACTCATCCACAGTGGAGTTAAAGCGTACAGCTGTGATCAGTGTGGCAGAGCTTTTACTCAAAGTAGCCACTTACAGAGTCATCTAGTTACCCACTCTGGAATTAAGGCATACTGCTGTGATCAGTGTGGCAGAGCTTTTACTCAAAGTAGCCACTTACAGAGGCATCTAGTTACCCACTCTGGAATTAAGGCATACAGCTGTGACGAGTGTGGAAAAACTTTCAGCCGGAGAGGGTACCGAAATGCACACCTACGCATTCACACCAGACATGATGTGTACTGCTGTGAACAGTGTGGCAAATACTTTACAACAGACGCACACTTACAACGACACATGTTTACCCACACTGAGGAGAGACCTTATCAATGTGACCTGTGTGAGAAGACTTTTAAATCTCCACATCACCTGAGACAACACCAACAGATCCACACCAGAAAGAGACTCTACAAGTGCAGCTACTGTGAGGTATGTATTTATATTGTTATCTTGTCATTTTAGCCTGACTGTTTGGAACAACTCTGCTCATTAAACTGTGTTAGCATGTTAGCAATTCTACTGCATGGAAAAGCAGCTCTGAGTGATTATTCAGATTTTCCTTTCAGTTATGATTTTAGTATTACTGTAGTATTATGGTGGTAGTATTGTAGTTATTGCAGCCCAGTAAACTGAGTGTGTTAACTGAAACAGTCAAATGTAGTTGGACGTCTGCAGAGATGCTCTTTATTTCAGGCGACGTTCAGGATACAAATGTTGAAGGACTGACTTACACTGTCTTTGTGTCTTTGTTTAGAAGCAGAGCGACACAGATGGATCCAGTTCTCAACCCTGTCATCACTGTGGTGGTGGGAAAGACTTTCATTGTGACCTCTGTGGAAAAACTTTCAGTCGGCAAAAGACCCTAAAAGTACATCAACGTAGACACACTGGAGACAAACTGAAATACTGCAAAGAATGTGGGAGAAGCTTCACCACACCAAGTGAGTTAAAACAACATGAACTGATTCACAGTGGGGTTAAAAAGCACCTCTGTGATCAGTGTGGGTCATCCTTCACCACTGCAAGGGACCTTAAAACACACAAACGAGTCCACACAGGAGAGAAACCACACAAGTGCAGACACTGTGAGAGAAGCTTCTCACAGTCAGGTAGTCGTAACCTTCATGAACGTACACACATGGAAGGAAACTACAGCTGTGACCAGTGTGACAAGAGCTTCAGGAATCTCAGTTCATACTCTGCACACAAACGATCCCACGTTACTAATAAACTGTTTCACTGTTACCAATGTGCCCAAACATTCACCTCATTGTCTGCTCTGTGCAAACATCAGCGCGATCACTCAGGGCTGAAATCACTCCCATCACTGGATCACAGTGAATCTGAAGACACAGAAAGATCCTCTGGTTTCTGTGTCAGACTCAAAAAGCTTGAGATCAGGCTCCACAGAGTTCAGATAGAATCATTTAAACTTGTGTTGAACTGAACTGGTTGCTGGGATGAACTTCTACATAATACAGATCTACATGGGATCTTCTTTTCTGTTGTTTTACTGAGTCAGTTTTGTCCTTTTTTCTCTGTCCTGGTTTTGCTCGTCTGTCAATGATTGAAACTCAGTCAAATAGTTCATTGTTCTCCAGCAAAACGTTTTGGAAACTCATGTTTAACCTTTAAAACTCTGACATGTTTTAGCACACAAGGCTTCATCAGGGAGTTCACTCATGATTGGACCATGAGAACAAAGGTTTTTAGTTCTTTCAAAGAGAGTCTTGGAGATGTTTGATGTTTCTGTTTTTCTGAAACCACCTGAAAGAAAAACTATTTTTCTTGCTTTATGTAGTGTGGAAGTTTTTAATGTTTCTTCATCTGTGATGTTCTTGAATGTGTTCACGTGAAGATGGTACAAATAAACTGTCCTTTCAGCTTTAGCTCCTAATTTATTCATTATTTATGGATGTAGCACAGCAGCCGTCTCTTGATTAACACATGGAGGGCTCGGGATCTGATGGTGTCGTCTCCCTAATTTGCCCACTCAGTAAATCTCACTCATGGCCAAGAAATTGAAATAAACCTTGTTTCCCTGCTGGATAGTGATCCACTGTAACTCTGCTCCTCCTTCCTGTTTAGGATTTCTGTGGCTGAAGTAAAATTCCCTCCATCCATCACTTATCCCAGCTAACCCAAAGTGAAATAAAGTTTTGCTCGTCTTAAAAAAGCATTACAATAATGGGCATTACCAATGCAAACTGAATGATACAGAAGATGAAAGAAGAGACTTTGATCAGTTAATAAAGCTCATGATCTGGATTCATTGTGGCTGCTACACAGATACTTCTGGGTCACTTCTCTCAGTTAGGAACCTTCCTCACCAAACTGACTGTTGGACCACACCCCTGGTTTCATGAGAAATTGTTTCAGCCATGATTTCTCTTCCTGTATTTCAGAGTAAAGACTGAAGTGACAAATGGAAGCATGTTTAAAAAACACAATGTGAGAGAGACGTTGAGGTCCTTAGAAGTTACCCTGGGTTTTTCTGTCACCCTGCTAGATGTTACACACCTTGTTATTGGACTGATTTCTACTGCTGGACTACTCCTGCGGAGAGTAACAATACTCTTACTAATTAGCTCCCTTTCACACCTTTGGGGATATTTATTTCTGTGTTTGCAGCGCTGTGAGCCAGAACAGCGAGAGAAAAATCTGCAACAGCGACGAGCCGAATGCTTACGTGAATCGCAGCAGCTGCACATGTGCTACGCTGAATTAGAGGATATCTTTGCTCTGGATTTCTATTTCTACTTTTTCATTTCTATATGATTCTTCTTGCATCTAAACAAAGATGATTCAATTTGCTAAATGTTGATGGCTCTTCGTGCTCAGGTGTAAATGAGACGTAATATTTGCTCTTGGTTTGGTTCTCCTGTACAGAACCTTGCAGTACAACAGAAACCTAAAAACATTATTTGTAGTTGTTATTCTTAGTTGTTCTGCTGCCTAAATACCACAGGGTCTGATTATGAAGTTATTGAGCTGCACATACGTTACGACCTGCTTAAGTTCGAGGTCACAGCGTCTGTAGAGCAGCTGGAACATAATGAAGTCTACAAGGTTAAAGTTTTCTCTTCAGTTATTGTTCTTTCTGCTGCTTGGTTTGATGGATCTGAGAGCTTTTGTTTTTATTATTGTTATTATAATTATCATTAATATTTTACTCTCTAGAAGCTTTAAAATAGTGTTTGTGTTTGAAAAAATTGATTTAAGAATTGAACAGAAACATCTGTCCTTCTGAAAATCGCCCAAAGGCACGGAGACAAAGTCAAAGGATGCAACCTGTAACTTTCTCTTCCTTCATGTCAGGACCATCATCCATGATTTATATAAAATGCATATAGCAACAGTAGCACTTTAGTTTGGACTTTATGATTTCTGTAACTGGAAAATATTATTTTGTTTAAAGACAGAAGTGACCGCATAGTTGCAACATCAAAGGGAAATATTAATTTATTAGCATCAAGTATATTTGTTGCTTAAGCGTTTGCACTATAACTTAAGTAGGATTATAACTTTTAAGGAAGGAAAGATTTCAGATATTTAGTTCACTGTTTCAGTTATTTTATATGAAATTAAAACATTTACGTTGGTCAAATATGATGCTCTAAATCAAATAAAAGTTTGAAAATAAATGATGTATTTTTAAATGCTGCAACAAATGTTCACAAAAAGTAACTATAATTAAAACCAGTTAAACAAAATCAAATGTTTGAATCATGCTTAACCAAATGCCAGGCTGCAGAGCTGAACCTAAAGTATACGTAGAAAGATTTCAACATCTGAGCAGTTTTTAATGTTTTTATCACATATAAATGTCACAGCAGTGGGTCCTGGCCCAATGCTTTGTGTTTTTGGTTTTCTTTGACTCTTGTTTTTCTTGGTTTTTGTTCTTCTTATTTATCAGGCTCTCAGTAATCTTAGTTCTCCCTCCCTCAGTGTTCATTTCAGCCTGTGTTTAGTTTCTGTTCCCGTGTCCCACGTTTCATCGTTTCATGTCGAGTCAGCCCTGTCTCTCTGTTTCCTGTGTCTCCCCAGTCAGCCCCGCCTCCCTCGGGCACTCATGTGTGATACAGAGTAATAAACCTGACTACATTTGCTACACTCTCTTTATTACCTGTTACTTTAAAATTCATACACTAATTATGTCTGCCCATCTCTCTAATGTGAAGGTCAAAGGTCAACATCCCAGTGACATAAGAATAATCCCAAAGGGGCAAAGGCAGCGGTTAATTTAGCACATTTAGCATTAAGGGTACAGCAAGGATATACTTTTACTTATTGTGGCAGGGGTGTGGTCTCTGGCCTGCTGCAGTGGAGGCTGGTGGCGGGACGTTGGACGGCACAGGTGAGGGTGATGGAGCTCATGACTCTCCCCTTTATAGTGACGGAGGAGACTGGCGTGGGGGAAGCGTGTAGTGGAGGAAGCCGAGGAGAGAGCTGGTTTCTGGCTACAAAGACGGCGTCAAACCAGAAAAGATTGCTCGTGGTCAAATAATGTGTAATAATAATGAAATAAATAGGCCATTGGGAAAAACGGGATTTTGAAATAAAGACTGACTTTGAAAAAAAGGACATTTTGGATTAAAAATGGCTGGGAATAAATAAAATGCCTCAGGAATAATCTCTGTTATTGTGAAAAATAATGATCATGAAATAATATTTCACAATAATAAGTAAATTTATATAGCAGAATGCAATATATTTCACAATAATGAGCATTTTTTTCAAAATGTGTTCAATTATTTCACAATATCATTCTCACATTACATATTCGTGTCTTATTTATTCACATAGTTATTTATTTCATCATGACTTATTTATTTATTTAATTTTGAACACTTTGGAGTTCCATATGGTTGTAGTGGGCTTGTAATGTAAATGTGGTCTGATTAAATGTGACATTAATGCTGACGCTGCATCAAACCCTGATAAAACAGTTCTATTAGTGGGTCTGTGTGATCAGCATCAGTGGGTGAAGCTGAGGCCTTGACTAGTAGAACGTCATGTTGGTGTTTAACAACACATGAGCCAACATCAGACTCCGAGCGCTACGATGCTAAAGATCAGAAGATCCAGTGTGACATCATCGTTACCTGGCAACAGCAGCCCTCATCTGACTTTATTGGAGGATATTTACACCAGCAACACGGTTTAGTTTGATATGACGGATTAACAACATGCTGTGATATCCAGTTCATCTGTAATAGATACTGGATCTAATCAGTCAGCAGATATTTGATCAGCTTATTTATAATTATACTAGAAACAAATACAACTGTGTTGGTGATTCATGCAAACTTGCATATCAGCCTTTGAAGGTTTTGTAGTATTGAGAACAAAGAGGTTGTGTTAGGGCTGAAAAGCCCGACTTGTTCTCCTCTGCAGGTCATCAAATGCACCACAGAAGTTTGTATTTGCACAGCCTGTATATGTTTGATGGCTTTATTATTCTCTGTTCAAAGACAGTAAATATGGAAAATGTCTCATGTAGTATCAGCTTCATTTAAAATGACTGCAGCAGACATTTAGAGAACATGTGCTGCTGTTTGTCCAACATTTCAACACTGAATGAACCCTGAAAACATGATGGCAGCTGGCAGGTTGGAGTTCACATGAAATATCGGCTGTATGAAGACTGGAAATATAGATGATAAAAACATGCAGCCAAACATTTGTGGACATGAATAAACTATCTGATCCAAAAAGCAGGAAGTGACACAGCTAGAAAGTGTGTAACAGCTGAAGTCAAATGTGATGCAGAGTTGAATCTGCACTTGGATCCATCTATGAAAGGTCCACATGTAGGGATCACATGAGTCCTGATGTTTGTCAGTCAGCTTGATAACTCCATCTACTGTGGCTACATATACTGGGCTGGTAGCTCCACAGTGTTGGAAAGAAACTATTAAATGTGCAAAGTTTAAAATCAGAGGCTCTTCTAACACAGGAGCCATGTTGAGTTTAGATCACAGCCGACCACCGGCAGTCTGAAATGGAATGAAGCCCATTGACAGCCAGCAGGTCTAAACAGGAACGCACCCATTTGTATGTGTGGCAATGATGTGGCTGCGGCTGACACAGGATTGGTTCAAACTAAACATCAGACACATTTCACAGAGTTCACAAATAAACTCACGTTTTTATTTTTGAAGATGATCATAAAGTAGAATTTATGGTCCAGTAGAAACAGCAGGAGGTTTGAGCCCTTCTGATGGCAAGGCAAGGCAAGTTTATTTGTATAGCACAATTCAACAACAAGGTGATTCAAAGTGCTTTACAGAGACATTAGAAACAAAAACAAATAAAAGGCATGCTTTAAAATTGATTAAAACAAGCAAACAAACAAACAAACAAAACAGTATATAAAATCAAAACAGATCAGAACAGTAGATAAAATCAGTAGTTAAATGTAAGTTTTGAAATTTAAGCTTAAAAGTGTGGATTTGGTGCTTTATTCAAATGCAGCTGAGAACAGGTGAGTCTTCAACCTGGATTTAAATAAACTGTGTTTCAGCTGATCTGAGGCTTTCTGGGAGTTTGTTCCAGATATAAGGAGCATAAAAGCTGAATGCAGCTTCTCCGTGTCTGGTTCTGACTCTGGGAACTGATAAAAGACCTGATCCAGATGACCTGAGGGATCTGGAAGGTTCATACTGGGTCAGGAGGTCACTGATGTATTTTGGTCCTAAACCATTCAGAGCTTTATAGACCAGCATCAGAACTTTAAAGTCTATCCTCTGACGGACAGGCAGCCAGTGTAAGGACCTCAGAGCTGGACTGATGTGGTCCACTTTTTTGGTCTTAGTGAGGACTCGAGCAGCAGAGTTCTGAATGAGCTGTAGTTGTCTGACTGATGTTTTAGGTAGACCTGTAAAGATGCTGTTACAGTAATCAAGCCTACTAAAGATGAATGCATGGACTAGTTTTTCCAGGTCCTGTTGAGACATCAGATCTTTTATCCTTGAAATATTCTTGAGGCGATAGTAAGCTGACTTTGTTATTGTCTTAATGTGTTTTTCTAAGTTTAGGTCTGCATCCATCACTACACCCACATGTCTCGCCTGGTTTGTGGTTTTTAGATGTATAGATTGAAGTTCTCTGGTGACCTGTAATCGTTTTTCTTTGGCGCCAAAGACTATTACCTCAGTTTTGTTTTTGTTTAGCTGGAGAAAATTGTACGGGGCCTTGGTCTCCTGGTGACATTGTGATATATATTTGTGTGTCATCTGCATAGCTACGACAGTTTATTTTGTTGTTCTTTATAATCTGTGCCAGTGGGAGCATGTAGATGTTAAACAGAAAGGGTCCCAAGATGGAACCTTGGGGAACTCCACATGTGATACTTGTCTGCTCAGATGTGAAGTTACCTATTGATACAAAGTATTTCCTGTTTTCTACGTATGTTTTGAACCAGTTTAGTACAGTTCCTGAAAGACCTGTCCAGTTCTCCAGTCGTTTGAGTAATATGTTGTGGTCAACTGTATCAAATGCTGCACTGAGATCCAGTAAAACTAAAACTGACATTTTTCCACTGTCTGTATTCAGACATATGTCATTAAACAGCAGAAACAGGATTTGGAGGAAGATGTTAATAGATTAGAAAGAATTGTACACTGTGAATCAATGCAAGTCTTTCTATATAGACAGATCTGTAATAATCCCTCAGGCAGGTTCCTCTGGGACAGTCACAGATAGAGACACCAATTCTGACGTCCTTTGAAAGCCTGACTTTGAATTTTCATCACTCGTCATGCACACAGATGTTAATTCTACATATTCCTGGTACTGAACTCTAAATCAATATGAAGAAAATGCTCCTGCTAATCTGCATCTATGTTGATATCAAATCCTTTTCCAGCACATGGATAAATCTCTATAAATCTTTCAGTCTGATCAGAATGGGCACAGTGTTGTTATTGCAGCTCCCTGATGTTTGAAAAGCTAAATGTCCATTTTAAAGTGCTCGTGTGTAGGATTGTGTTTCCTTCCTTTGTGCAGTTCTTACAGTAAACATGTTTGAATGTTTCCTGTTCCCCTGATGCTTCTTCCTGTTGGATAAAATTGGTTTGAATAACATGTTCTTATAGGTTTTAATGAACTTCAGACTGTGATCCACTTACAAAACTGTCTCATTTTATTGGAACGATCCACATTTGCATCCATTCACGGTACATTTGACATCTGAACACGTTTGTACACATGATGAAAGGACAGATGGTGTTTGTGTGTCCTTCTTAAACTTAGTGTGGATGTTTCATCATGTAGAACTACTTAGAACAAAGTCTTTGGAACATTTGGAGAACACGTTTAGGAAAGTAACATCCTGGTAGAACATTTTCTTAAAGCAGAGCAGAGCTGCAACATGACTGTGAGGATTCAGAAGAATAAAGTCAGAATACTTTATTATTATGAAGACTAAAGTGCACCTTGATGCTGCCGATGAACACACATGTTCTTTGTGAAAGCATGTGTGAGCACAGCTGACGTGCACCACACTGACCCCACTCGCCCCATTTCTTCATCCACTTCTTGCTCTTGTGCTTGAAATGAGACGCAGCAAAAGTCAGAGGCTCTAAAATCCACACAAAGGGGGCTCGTTAGATCAGGATACTGGATGTGATCCATAGAAAACATGGATAATACACCACTTTATTTGAAGCATCTGTAGCACTGCCTCAGTTCTGGATGTTTCCACAGACTCCTCTGTGCACCTAAAGGAAAGGTCAAAGGTCAGCAGCACATGTAGTTGGGACAAGTCTTCAGTCGCACAAACTACACAATGATTTTCCTCCAATGACGACTTTTCACTTGCAGAAATGGTCCTGTGTGATTTCCAGGCTGGGATATAAAAACTAGTTCCTAATGGCAGCGACTCACTCAGTAAACATGTGTTTCCTTCACCAACCTCACACACAGATCCAATAAGATCAGGAAGTGGGCAGTATAGTACAATATGTGTTATTCTGTGCTGCACTGCCCAAACTAAAGATCTGCTGAAGTGTTGGAAATGATCCAGATGTTTATTTTGGACGATACAGTAGAAGATCAGACATGAAAGTGGAGATAACACAGAAGACCTGCAGCAAAGGTCAGAGGTCAGACTGGGCCCCTGGATTCAACAATGAGCCAATGATCATCAAGCAGTGACTAAAGCAGAGCCCTGACGTTCTGACATTCATCACACAGTCAGAACAAATGTCTGCTGATGACTTCATCTCATGAAACGACTGATAGATGTCAGTTCATTGATCAGCTGAGCTGCTGATCTTCATCGTCACAGAAACATTCAGCTTGTTTCAATCAGTAAATAACTCCCACTACTCCCAGTTTGAACTGTTCCCACTCAAAATGCTGTGAGAACAATGATCATTGTAGAACTTCACAAACATCACGTGTTGTTTTCCACATGTAAGATCAGCAAACACACAGAAACTTCCTGTTGCCACACACGGCCTCTAAAATCTCTTCCACGCTTTCTGTCTGAAGTCCACTCTCTGTGTCGGATCCACAGGAAACAACAAGATCTTATTAACATGGTTTTCAATGTGTCTCCTTCCAAAAAGTCCAACCAATGAACAAATGTGTGTATTTGTGGAGGCCGAACAAAAGCATGACACATTTCTCTGTTTCTATAAACTGGAGTCAAACACAAACATGAAGAGTTTCACTGACAGACTCCAAAATGCCCCCACAGTGGATCAAAGGGAAATCCTACAGTGTGGCCAGAGACTCTTAATGGCTCCAACATCAACACATCCACAATGTTGGATCCAGTTCTGCCTCACAGAGTTACTAAGACACACCCTCTGCCAGCATCACAACAGCTCCACCTGCTTCACCTGCCTCCTCAGCATCTGTACACCTGAAGAGAAAAGAAAGGCTCCAACAGCTCAAATCTACAAAGGATTCATGAAGTTTCATCCAACAATAACATGTTTGCCTTCCACAGTGTGCTGTTAGACACCACTGTACCTCTGCCATTTCAAAAAGAGCAGCTTGGGAACATTTTGGCTCCAAACACTTTGTGTTTAAGTTCTTTGTTTTCTTTGTGAAGCCGACAACATCTGGAGCTTTGTGACTCATAGAAACATCATTTTGTTCTTTAGATGACAGCAGATTGGGACTGAATAATCAATCTGTGGCGGAGGCGTGGCCCCGGGCGCAGCTGCAGGGGAGGAGTGGAGCGGAAGGCTCAACGGGGCGGCGCCGCGAGGCTGGTAAGAACAGCTGATATTGTTTATGGACTAATGATGGTCTCCTCCGCTGTGTTTATAGTGAGACGAGGAGGAGCGGCCAGGGGAGATCAGCTGGGCTCGAGCTGTCAGACGGTGCGACTGAGTCAGCTGTCAAAATACAAATATATCAATAAACGTGGAAGTTGGCTATACCTGCCTGTGTGTGCGTGTGTCTGTGCTGGGTGTACTCTACAAGTGGTGCCGAAACCCAGGAAGAGTGCCGGTGGGGACATGTCCGACCCACAGGCCACGCCACCCGCCCAGCCTCTGCAATTCTTGGCGCAGATGCTGGCGGAGATGGCGACGATGAGCCGGGATCAGGCGGCCGACCAGCGTGCCCACCTGGCCGCGCTGCGGGAGCAGACGGACCGACAGACGCAAGTTCTGGAACGGCTGGTCGGGGCCGCTGCCACGCCGAAGCCCTTGCCGCTGTCGGTGTCGGTGCCCCGGATGGGGGACGGGGACGACCCACAAGTTTTTTTGGAGACCTTCCGGGCCACGGCGGAGGCTTGCCAATGGCCGCGGGAGGAGTGGGCTCCGCGGCTGCTCCCCCTGCTGTCTGGGGAGGCACAAACAGCGGCCCTGAGTCTGCCTCCGGCGTCGAGGAGCAGCTTCCCGGACGTGAGCCGGGCGGTGGTGGACAGGCTGGGGCTCACCGCCGAAGACCATCGCCGGCGGTTCCGGGCCTGTCGGCTGGCCACAACAGACCGACCATTCGCCTGGGCCCGGCAGCTGCGCGACGCGGCGGTTCGCTGGCTGCAACCGGGAACATCGGAGGGCGAGACGAAGCTGGTGGACAAGGTGGTGCTGGAACAGTTCACGGAGGGATTGCCAGCGGAGACGGCGAGATGGGTCCGGTGCCACCGGCCCGCGAGCCTGGAGGTAGCGGTGACGCTAGCGGAAGACCACCTTGCCGCTGGAGCAGGGGAACCCGGGGACGCCGGACGGAGGCCGAACAAACAGGCCCCAGTGCCGGCCCCGAGACGCCGTGTGCCGGCACCAGGGCAGGCAGAGCGGCTGCCGGCGCTGAGCCCCACTAACCCTTTCGCGGCGTTGGTGCCGTCCAGGGCAGCCGAGCCAAGTGGAGCCGCCCCCGAGCCACGGAGAGCAGCACAGACGCCGGGGCCGGAGTGCTGGAAGTGCGGGCAGCCGGGGCACCTGAGGAGGGAGTGTCCGCTTATGGAAGTGGGGCAGGTGTTTCGTGTTGCTGGCGCCCCAGCACCCTCCCCCGGTCCAGGAGGGACATACAGTATTCCGGTAAGGACTCGAGGGGGTATACGCCAGGCGTTGGTGGACACGGGCTGCACGCAGACCCTCGTACACCAAAGCTTGGTTCGCCCCGGGGCATTGCTGGAGGCAGAATGGGTGGAGGTGAGGTGTGTGCATGGTGACGTTCACAGGTATCCCATTGTGCCGCTGTTATTAAAGTATAAGGGCAAAACGCATAGAGTAACGGCGGCGGTTAGCCCGCGCCTGTCGCACCCCCTGATTCTGGGTACCAATTGGCCGGGGTTTCATCAGCTACTGGGGCAGTACGCGGGGGTGCGATCACGACCGGAAGCGGGGTGTAGCGTGTGCGCGGCATTCAGCGGTGACGCGGGGTCGTCCGACACCGACTCCGGGGGGGAGGAGCTGGCGGGTCCCTCACGGGACGTCCCGCCGGCCCCGGAAGTGTCCCCCATGGGCGATTTCCCACTGGAGCAGTCTCGTGACGGCACCCTACGCTCAGCCTTTGACCAAGTGATGGCTATTGATGGTCACGTGGTGCGCCCTGAGGCCGCGCAGACCTACCCGCGTTTCGTCGTATTAAACGACCGATTATATCGAGTGAGTCGTGACACTCAGACAGAGGAAACACACACCCAGTTGTTGGTGCCGCAGGGCCGCCGGGCAACGCTTTTCCAGGCGGCCCACTATAACCCCATGGCAGGGCATATGGGCTATGAGAAAACTCTGGAGCGAATAACGGCCCGATTTTATTGGCCGGGCATCCGAGCGGATGTGCGCCGCTGGTGCGCGTCCTGCCCGGACTGCCAACTTGTTAACCAGCCGGCCATACCGAAGGCGCCGCTGCACCCTCTCCCCCTCATTGAGGTCCCGTTTGAGCGCATCGGCATGGACCTCATCGGGCCGTTTCACCGGAGTGCACGCGGCTACCGCTTTGTGTTAGTCCTGGTGGATTACGCAACGCGGTACCCGGAAGCAGTTCCGCTGCGCACCATCTCTGCAAAGAGTGTGGCGCAGGCACTGTTTCAGGTCATCTCCCGAGTCGGAATCCCGAAAGAGATACTGACTGACCAGGGCACGTCGTTTATGTCTCGTACACTGCGGGAACTGTACGAATTACTGGGCATTAAATCTATTCGGACCAGCGTCTACCACCCTCAGACTGATGGGCTGGTGGAGCGGCTGAATAAGACTTTAAAGTCCATGATTCGGAAGTTCATTAACGAGGATGAACGCAATTGGGATCACTGGCTAGACCCTCTGTTATTCGCAGTGCGGGAGGTGCCCCAGGCCTCCACGGGATTTTCTCCCTTTGAACTGCTGTTCGGCAGGAGGCCACGTGGGGTGCTCGACCTGATTAAAGAAAGCTGGGAGGACGGTCCGAGCCCCGCCAAAAATGAGATTCAGTACGTGTTGGACCTGAGAGCAAAACTCCACACTTTGGGGAGGTTGTCACGGGAGAATTTGCTCCAGGCTCAGCAGCGTCAGCAACGCCTGTATGACAGAGGGGCTAGGCTCAGGCAATTTTCACCGGGAGATAAAGTGCTTGTGTTACTCCCTACCTCCAGCTCGAAGTTGCTCGCCAAGTGGCAAGGACCCTTTGTGGTCACACGGCGAGTCGGGGACGTGGACTATGAGGTCGCTCGGTCGGACAGGGGAGGAGCCACGCAGATTTATCACCTCAATCTCCTCAAACTGTGGCGAGAGGTCGAAACCGCTTCTCTGGTGAGCTTGGTGAAGGAGAGAGATGAGTTGGGGCCGGAGGTGCCAAATTCTGTCGTTCCCGCCTCCCTCCCTTGTGATGACCATCTCACACAGGCCCAGAGAGCGGATGTTGTCGCGTTACAACAGCGTTTTGCGGACGTGTTCTCCCCCCTGCCCGGCCGGACGTCCCTCATCGAGCACCATTTCGTGACGCAGCCTGGCGTGACGGTGCGTTCACGGCCCTACAGGCTCCCGGAGCACAAGCGAAAAATCGTGCAGAGGGAATTGGCGGAAATGCTGAGGATGGGAGTAATAGAAGAGTCGCACAGCGCCTGGTGCAGCCCCATCGTTCTGGTGGCGAAGAAGGATGGGTCTATACGGTTCTGTGTCGACTATCGCAGGGTGAACGAAGTGTCACGCTTTGATGCCTACCCCATGCCTCGGGTCGACGAGCTCCTGGACCGGTTAGGCACGGCCCGCTTTTTCACGACACTGGACTTAACCAAGGGCTATTGGCAGATTCCCTTGTCTGCCGAGGCCAGGGAGAAAACGGCCTTCTCCACTCCGTACGGTTTGTACCAGTTCGTGACACTTCCGTTCGGCCTGTTCGGGGCCCCGGCCACTTTCCAGCGTCTCATGGACCGGGTACTGCGTCCGCACGCAGCGTATGCTGCCGCCTACCTGGATGACGTGATCATCCACAGCGACACCTGGGCGGAGCATGTGCTGCGGGTGGCCGCGGTCCTGGAGTCCCTGAGGGGGGCGGGGCTCACGGCCAATCCGAAGAAGTGCGCGGTTGGACGGAGGGAGGTGCAGTATCTGGGGTACCACCTGGGGGGCGGGCAGGTGCGTCCACAGGTGGAGAAGACGGCGGCTATCGCATCCTGCCCGCGCCCCAGGACGAAAAAGGAGGTGAGACGGTTCTTGGGGTTGGCGGGTTACTATCGTCGCTTTGTGCCGGGGTTTGCGCAGCTAACCAGCCCCCTGACCGATCTCACTCGAAAGGGTGCCCCGGATCTGGTCCAGTGGACGGGGCCGTGCCAGGCGGCGTTTGTGCAGGCGAAAAAGGCTCTCTGTGGGGAGCCGCTGCTTCACACTCCTAACTTTTCCATCACCTTTGTTCTGCAGACTGACGCCTCGGACAGAGGGCTGGGAGCCGTTTTGTCCCAGCAGGTAAGGGGGGCCGACCGCCCTGTCCTATACATCAGCCGGAAGCTGGCAGAGCGCGAGCGCCGGTACAGCACCGTGGAGAAGGAGTGCCTGGCCATCCGGTGGGCGGTCGGCTCCCTGCGCTATTACCTCCTGGGACGCTCATTCACCCTCTGTTCGGACCACGCCCCGCTGCAGTGGCTCCACCGCATGAAGGATGCCAACGCCCGGATCACCCGGTGGTATCTGGCGTTGCAGCCCTTTAAGTTCAAGGTGATCCATAGGCCGGGGGCGCAGATGGCAGTGGCCGATTTCCTCTCTCGCTCGCGGGGGGGGGAGTTGGCTCGGCCGGACGGCTCCCCGGCCTCGAACGGGCGGTGGGGGTGTGTGGCGGAGGCGTGGCCCCGGGCGCAGCTGCAGGGGAGGAGTGGAGCGGAAGGCTCAACGGGGCGGCGCCGCGAGGCTGGTAAGAACAGCTGATATTGTTTATGGACTAATGATGGTCTCCTCCGCTGTGTTTATAGTGAGACGAGGAGGAGCGGCCAGGGGAGATCAGCTGGGCTCGAGCTGTCAGACGGTGCGACTGAGTCAGCTGTCAAAATACAAATATATCAATAAACGTGGAAGTTGGCTATACCTGCCTGTGTGTGCGTGTGTCTGTGCTGGGTGTACTCTACACAATCACTATCAAACCAATAAAGACAAACATGCTGATTTTACAGGAACTTTGTTGGAGAAGCTGCAAAGACATGAAACTGGTGGAGATCCCAAACCAGTTGATAGTGCTGGTTATTCCAAATAAAGCTGTTTCCCTTTGAGATGAAATGACTTTGTGTCCTGATATATAATAAAGATGTTGTTGTTTTTGAGCCCCTGTATTAAAAGTAGTTTAAAGTCAGCTTGAGTTTGATGTCTTTATGTCAAAGCTGCTCATGATGTTGAGCTGCTGATGGAATAAAAACAATATAAAAGCATGTAGTCCAGACTTAAATGTAGCCTGTTGTTAGCTGAGGTCCACACACAGTGTTTGACAGTGTAAAGTGTGTGAAAGGGCTGCTGGTGGAGCTCACTAGGATGAGCAGGTGACCACGAGGTGGAGAGCAGCTGGCCTGGCTTTGACCCGGGCCACGCCCCCTTTCTCTCTGCTTTGCTGTCACTTATCTTCACTGCTCTGTCCAATAAAGCTGAAAAAGGCCCCGAATCAAAGAAATCTGCTGCAGCCTCTGAAATGTCTTCTGTTTCCTTCCCGACGGCTTTTTCACCGTCAGCCCATCAGACAGTCCAGCAGCATTTATGATGATGTCATGATGTTGAAGAGGCTGCTACGGTGGCCTCCCATGACCCCCAGCCTCATCACAGCTGAGATGCAGACATTTGAAAACATTCAGCAGACAACTGAATAACAGTCCAACACAACAGTCTGTGTGCAGACACACACTGACCTTTCATAGAGTCAAACACAGCTGGTTGAGTCATTTCTCTGTGAGTCTAAAGTGAATCTAGTATTTGAAAGTCCACTTCCTGTATTTGTTGTTGAAGACTTCTTCAGCTTCTTCTCAAGGACATCAGCTGCTTGTTTGGCAGCAGAGGCAGTTAAGAAGCTTCCTGAAAAACACTGAACAGTGAGTTCACTGTGGCATATGACAGATTCAGCTTTCTGTGTGCAAATGTGTCTGTGTCGACCTTTCAAATGCTGTTGAATCCAAAACATCAGCGGCTCCTCGGCTGCTCACTTCATGCACTTCTGTCTGTGTGACAGTCCAATGACATCACAGCTGTTTCCAGCCCCAGTGTCTCAGGACTGGACACCTTTAAACATGTCGAGGATCAAACAGCGTCCAGCTAAACACACATGAAACTATCAGAGCTGACAATCATTCCAATAACATCTAATGGTTCATGTATGTAGACACAGGACTACAAGGAAATGGCTCTCAGCATCTGGCTGTGGGAACACATGAGTCCCTGTTTGTGTTCAGATTGTGTGCATGTTTTAGACGTGTGTCACATGTAGAAACACAACAATCCCACAATGACACACAGATGTGTTTGACACAGCTGTGCAGCTGTAAGTTGTTTCTAATGATTCATTGAAGCTCTTCTAACATTCTGGAGACGATCAGTACATGAATCTGTTCAACACGACAACAATTTGACTTCAGTGTGAACGTTTGCATTAAATAACCTTCTTCATCCAGCTGACAGCATCTTCATCCTATGATGTGAACAGTTCCTCCTGTTGATGACAAACCTCTGACAGGATCTGCTTGAGGAGCTTTTTCATGTGCAGCTCTCTGAGCTCAGGGCTGAGCTGCTGTTTCATCTTTAAGAGCTGCTGCCTCCTCGCCGGACTTGTTCTCCTCTTCTTCTCCTAATGACACCATTTCTGCTTCATATTAAATTCAATAAAGATGCTGACATGTATCTGTAGCAACAACATCATTGAATCTAGAACAACTGGAGCCAAACCAGTGGCTCTGCTGGGATCACTGGTGAGCCAACACTTCCTTGTTGATGCAGATTTCAGGGCTTCCTTTTGCTCCTCCGTTATAACTGTTCTCTCTTCTCAACACATGATGACACAAAGGAATCAGCAGTGACAAAGATGATGCTGAAGAGAAGCACACACTTCACACATATAACAGAGCAGTGCAGTTACACACACCTCTGCTCGACATCAGGCCTCAAACAAAGACACAAAACACTAACTTGACTCTAAACAGAAGAAACGAGCAGCTGTTTCTGTTCTGTGCTTATTTATATTTGACACACATGCTTCTCTTTGTGCAAACACACATCGCACTATAAGGGTAACCTCGCACACAATGATTGGACAGCACAGTGATGATGCTGGGAGATCCTATACGCAGCAACACAGAAACACTGAGAACTTTAAACAATGATGGAAAGTGTTATAAATGACTTGTTGGCCTCTGATCTGTCACAAACAGCTGAAACGTGTCTCTCATGAGTCACATGAAGGTTTTTGACAGAAAGGACAAAAAGTAGCTGCAGTCAGTTTGTGTCATTTTTATATTTATTCATCTGGGAGAAAAATCTGAGGGACATTAAAATGTGTTTTCAACAGAGACAAGAACATGAATATAACAGAACAGGTAAATGAACATGTTTCAAGTAAACAGCTGGACTGATCAGGTCCAAACACAGAGTGATAAACTTGTCAAACAGCTGTCATATCTTTATATAGAAGCTCTTTATAAATGCTGCTCACTGCAGTCTGTTTACTAATAATGTCAAAGTGTTAGAAACACAGAAACATCAGAATGGTCTTTGTTCACAGAAACCTGTCTGGGATCCTTTGTTGTTCTTTTGATGCAGAGTTACATTATAAATATAAAGAGTTATTTCAGAGTCTCATCAGTTTTCCTGCATGTCTTTATTTAACACATCAGCAGGGCTGAAGCTCTCATGTTAAACACACACTGATCTATGGACACGTTCATGTGTTTCTAACAGAACCAGGCTGTTATCAGCCTGCACTAACATTATGTCACACACACTGAATGTAACAGTGACAGTTTACATCATCACACAATCAGCTGTGATTGTTTCACTGTCATCAAACGAGTCAACAGGAAGTAGAATCAATAGAAACCAATCATTTACTGACAGCATGTCTGATGGAAATAAGTGCAGATTATGTATGAAGTCTAACTGCACACAGTAACTGTGTTACAATAAGGACTTAACAGCGCCCTCTGCTGGAGTGTTTCAGTACTGCGTTAACTACAATACACCACCTCCTCCTCACACCACCTGCTACAGCTCTACTCTTCTATGACTACAGACATCCACAGCACTGATGTGAGGTCACATGGTTCATATGTAAGGAGCACAGCTGACCTCAGGTCAGTTTAATGACTGTGAGCAGCAGCTGTGTTATTGTCACTGTGACAGGGAGACACTCTCAGACACAGCGCTCATGTCAGCTTGTTCTCATGCAGGAGGATCAGGAGCTCCATGTTTGTCTTTCTGTTTGAATCATGATGTGTTTGTGCCATCAGAGTCTGTCATGAGTACTCAGGGTTTCACAGCAGCTCTTCTGGATGCTGACGAGGACTCCAACCTCATGTTTCACCTCTCTGAGCTTCTGATGTCTGTGAACACTCGTGTTTCTTCTCTGGGCTCATCTGGACAAAAACACCTTTCTGTGTTTGGCTGCAGCCTCATTCTGACTGACAGGAAGTGTGTTATCCATGAGCTGCACTTCTGTGAGGAAGTTTCCTGCTGTGTTTCCTGTCTGTGGACAAACACGAGTGTTCCAGCTGAGGACTTGGTTCCTTCCACCTGTCCATACAGGACATCACGCTGTCTGCAGCTCTGTAAATGCAGCTCCAGGTCCTTCCACGTGCTGCTCTGTATTTGTGCAGTTTGTAGTGTGTCCTGGGAAACGTAGCACACATGGTGTTCTTCTGCTGTTTCCTCCTTTCACTGAGTGTGAAACACTGACGCTGTGCTGTTGTTCACAGAGGGGAGCTGATTCTAGCTGCAGCTGGACTCTGTCATCTAACTGAATGTGTTGGTGCTGATCACGGGGCTCTGAGGGGGGAGCAGCAGGAGGACTCTGGATGCTGACGTCAGTGTATCTGTGGAAGCTCCCACAGCGTGTCTGTCATTCAATATTGTGCTGTATATTGTATCTATGCAAAGATGAACAGACTGTGTGTTCACTGGTCTCTGTGCTGCAGCTCTGATGTCATCATCACTCCCTCCTCCACCCTCAGCAGTCCCAGCATGCTGCTGTGGTGCACCCCACCCTCACTCTACACCTGAGCCACAGACCACACCCTCCACCTCAATATACACCACAGTTTTCTCTGCTGTGGAAATGAGATCAGGAGGAAATCATCATTATTATTATTTAATAAACGCTCACATTAATGTGGGCTTATTTGTTTCATATTAGAAACATTAGTTGAGTGTTTTTAGTATAAAATGGTCAAAGTCCCTCTTTTTGCTCCTCCCCTCACCTGTGGATGGGCGGTGCTGTTACCGTGGTGACAGCTTGGATGTGTTTCAGTCCTGCCTGGTTATCACTGCAGGAATCTGTCACATTTATTACAGGTAATAACTCTGATTTTTCTGTGTATTATGAACCAAATGTATCCTGATACACACAGAGATGGATGAGCAGAGGTTTTTTTGCAATTTATGTAGTTACTATGGACTTAATGCATACATATTATTAAAATTAGGGCTATAACAGTTGTATTGATGTATAGCAACTTGAAATGCTCCCACAAATGGCTCCACAGCATGTAAAAATATAACAAAAGCTCTGGCGGACTTGGTTCTGTGGTCAGTCTTAAAGGGTGAAGTTAAACTCTGTAATCTTCACTGTGTCACAGAGTTCAGTGAGTCCCGTTATTCACAGTATCAATCAGATCATCAGAGAACAGCTGATCAGCAATCAGTGGTGCCAACAGCGCCTCCTGTGGTGAGAGGATGCAATAATGCAATGTAGCATTTTTCCACTCAACACTTGCAGTCATGGAAACTGTCTGTTGGATCTGTGTGACGTTGCTTTCTTGGTTAGAGTTCCTCACAAATGTCCAGATGATTCTTCTAATGAGGCGTCGACCATGTTTGCAGCTCTTTGGAAGAAAACGTCGCCCTTTGCCATCCTTACTTTTCTTTGACTTCTTCAAATGCAGCTGAACTCCAGCTGGTATTTTCTTGGACTTTGCAGCTGTTTCTGGTCATCAGTTCATTCCTGCAAACCTCTGAAGCTGAACAACAATGATGCTGCATTGCTGGCTGATCCCAAAAGGTTGATTCTGTTCATCTGGACGTTTTCAGAAACGTTTGCTCACTGATCAGGTGACTTCTTCAGTCTCAGCTGACTGCAGCTTTACAAGCTTACAAACAGCACATTTGCACAATGACTGAAAGCAGCAGCACCTGATATATATGATACTAATATAATACATATACATATATAATCCATACTAATGATGAAGGAACTGAGCTCACAGTCCATTGTTCATTCAGTGAACTACTCAGTTTATTTTGGGCCTCAGAAATGCTCACTCTGTTTGTACATCACTGTCAGCAATAGACTCATTCTGCTGTGTGGACAGGAACACATGTGACATCACTTCCTGTTTGTTTGTGACTGAAGAAGTTTACAAGGAATCATTTAGAAGAGTTTCAAACATCAACTGATTGAATCCATGAATCTGAAAACGTGTTTGTGAGTGAAAGAGACAGACATGTACAGACTGAACTATCTGTTCAACAGTCAGAGTGTTTCTGTAACAGGAGACACTCTTTACACTCCACTCAGCACAGGGACACTGAGGCACCAGGAGACCAGACATAAAACCCAGGATAAAGAGTTTGAGTGAATGTGGTGTTGAAGGTGTGGAGGTGGATCAGAGTGTCAGAGGAGACTCTGTAGAAGGACAGAGTGCCAGCAGGACAGTCCACATACACTGCTGCTCTGTTAGAGACAGAGGAGGAGGAGGAGGAGGAGGAGGAGATGGATGTTTGTATCTTATTGTGCCAGACATGACGAGGACCATTATAATCACAGTACAGACTCCAGGACTGATCATTGTATCCAAACACACAGTCTCTGCCTCCTTTCCTTCTGATGCTTCTGTAACTCACTGATATAGAAACGTCTCCTCTCCACTCGACCTCCCAGTAACAGCGACCAGTCAGACCATTTCTACACAGCAGCTGAGGCCAACCATCAAATCTGTCTGGATGATCAGGATATGACTGAACCTCCTCCACACGTGTCACCTTCCTGTTGTTGTCAGACAGTTGGAGCTCTGTGTTCACTGTGTTTGTGTCGATTGTGAGTTGACAGGAATCTGATGGAGAGAACAAACACAATCCAGCTGCAGTTATTGATCCATCATCTGTTCATTGATTGACACTTTGATGATGACTCCTGACATGATGAAGATGGTTGAATGTGTGCTGCTTTGTTTTCATGAATCCCATTAAAAACACACTTACACTTCCTCAGACCTGGTCTCAACCATCGGACTCCAGCAGGCTCCACCCTGAAAGGAGGAGGGGGGTCAGAGCAGCACAGTCAGCATGCACACATGGACATTACATGGCTCTCACACACACACTGTTACACACTGAGCTCAAAGCTCGGCTCCACTGTTTTATTCAAAGAAATCTACATTTATTTATCAGCACATTTAAAAACAGCTTGAGCCAAAGTGCTGCACAGAGTAGAGAGAAAATAGGAAACATACACAGTAATGACTATAAAGACTGGTCAGGATTGAAAGCTACAGAGTACAAATGTGTTTCCAACCGGCTTTTAAAAATGTCCAGTGTTGGTGACGACCTGATGTGAAGGGCGACTGTTCCAGAGTTTGGCTGCAGCCATCGATAAAGCTCACCTCTGTTTTTACGTCTAGTTCTGGTCAGAAGCTGCTTATCTGCAGACCTGAGGGCTCCACTTGGATTCTTTTGTTAAAGAGAGATAAGATGGAGCCAATCCATTCACAGATTTAAAGACAACCAGATCTGGAAGTGGATTCTACCACGTACTGGTAACCAGTGGAAAAAGCTGGTGATGGGTCGTCTAGCACAGACCCACCGCTGGAACCAGACAATTGATGAGGGAGAGAACTGTGACAGCGCCGTTCCTTCACTTGACCTCAGTCGCTCTCGTCTGCTCCCTCGTAACACTGCTCTTTATTGAGCTTACATGAATATGCACAAGTTCATTATGACGTCTTACACAGGTATGAACAAAGAGTACCAGTCTGTGCATAGTGTGTGTGTGTGTGTGTGTGTGTGTGTGTGTGTTCCAGATGTGACCCTGTGACCCCAAAGCTGGTGCTAAGAGTCCAGCGGTCCCCCTAACAAAGGGCTCTTATACTTAACCAGACACAGAGTAGGTGTCCTCCTACACCAGGGGTCTCAAACTCGCGGCCCGCGGGCCAATTGTGGCCCGCAGGACGATAGTTTTTGGCCCCACCTTAATATGAAAATGTAATGTTAGTTTGATAATGTATGACACTTTACACTCACATAGACACGTGGGAACGTGCACATGTAGGCATTCACGTGCTCGTGCACATAGACACAGACAGAGTTTGCAGCACACCGTAGGGGGTTTTATAATGGGGTCACTTCTATAAAGCTGGCTGTAACTAACAAAGGGGTGAAGATTTTTGCAGAGGGACACCGGCCTCATCTTCCCTTCTAGAAGTGCATGCTTAAATGAAGATGAATAAAGATTTTGTAAAAATGACTACTGAGTCCGGTGCCATCTCTGGATGCTCGAGGAATAAAAAGAACCGGGGTAAAACTGATTTCGTAACAACTGCTACCGGCTTTTTATCTGCCGATCGCCGTGCTACGGTTGCAAGAAAAAGAAGCAGAAATGACGTTCTCTACGCGTTGAGACGTTCCCCGTCCGTCGGCTAAACGCTTGATTGAAACTTCAATGCGACAGTGACACCAAGTAGAATTATAAATGTCACATAGCCCCAAACATGTCTTTTTCAAAGCCTGCGGTGAAGAGAAAGGTTGGTGATGAGCACCGACAATTTCAGGAAAAGTGGGAAATGCAATATTTCTTTGTTGAGCACAGGGGCACCCCGACCTGTCTTATTTGCACAGAGAAAGTTGCGCTGCACAAGGAATACAATTTGAAACGTCATTACACAACTAGACATGCTGAGCTGGATGCAAAATACCAGGGAGACGAGAGAGCGAACCGGGTTGCCAGTCTTAAAACAGATCTACTGAGGCAGCAAGATTTCTCCAAGAAAGCAACCAAAGAGAATAATGCAGCAGTCGGAGCCACGTGGTTAGTGAGATGATTGCTAAAGCAGGGAAGCCATTCACAGAAGGTGCATTTGTCTAAAAGTGCATATTGCAGGCTGCAAATATAGTCTGTCCGGGAAAGAAAGGTCAGTTTAGCAACATCAGCCTTTCTGCCAACACCGCAGCAGATCGCATTTCTGACCTGTCAAGTGACATTTATGACCAACTGTGTGAGAAAGCCAAATGTTTCAGTGTATACTCAGTCGCTCTTGATGAGACCACAGACATCACCGACACTGCCCAGCTCCCAATGTATGTCCGTGGTGTTGATGACAGTTTTGAAGTGATGGAGGAGCTGCTCACAGTAATTCCAATGCATGGCCAGACCACCGCTCAGCAGATATTTACAAGCTGTGTGATGCCATTGAGAATGTTGGTTTGCCATGGAAGAGGTTTGTTGGAATAACAACAGATGGAGCGCCATCAATGACAGGGAGGAAACATGGACTGGTGGCACAAAACAAACTGGAAGAGGAAGGCGTGGAGGAGGCCATTGCTCTGCACTGCATCATCCATCAGCAGGTCCTTTGCAGCAAATGCCTGAAGTTTGACAATGTGATGTCTATTGTTGTGAAATGCATCAACCAAATCAGATCCAGGGGCTTAAAGCACCGAAGGTTCTGAGCTTTTTTAGAGGAAATGGAGTCAGAATATGGGGATGTGCTCAACTTCACTGAGGTACGTTGGCTCAGCAGGGGAAATGTATTAAAGAGACTTTTTGAGTTGAGAGCAGAAGTGAAGCCTTCATGGAGAAGGATGGAGTTAGTGTTCCTGTGCTAACTGATCCCAAATGGCTCATGGACTCAGCTTTTCTTGTTGATATGACACATGAGCTTAATGTACTGAACAAGACGTTACAAGGCCAGGGGCAACTTGTCAGTGCTGCCTATGACAACGTGAGAGCATTCTCCACAAAACTGGCGCTCTGGAAACCTCAGCTCTCTCAGACAAACCTTTGCCATTTCCCAGCATGCAAGGCACTCGTGGATGCAGGCACACCATTCAGTGCTGACGAGTATGTTGATGTCACTTTGAGGCTACAGGAGGAATTTGATCACAGGTTTGCTGACTTCAAGACACACAGAGCCACCTTTCACATTTTTGCGGACCCCTTCTCCTTTGATGTGCAAGATGCCCCTTCTGTGCTTCAAATGGAGCTCATTGAGCTGCAGTGCAACTCTGAACTCAAAGCAAAGTTCAGGGAGGTGAGTGGAAAAGCAGACAAGCTTGGACAATTTTTGAGAGAATTGAGCCCTAGTTTCCCTCGGCTTTCCCGAATGTTCAAGCGGACCATGTGCCTTTTTGGTAGCACATACTTGTGCCAAAAGCTCTTCTCCACTTTGAACTTCAATAAGTCCAAGTACAGGTCCAGACTTACGGATGATCATCTTCAAGACATACTGAGGGTCGCAACTGCTTCCTCCCTCAGGCCAAATCTGGCTCGGCTATGCGAGAGGAAACGCTGCCAGGTCTCTAGCAGCAAGGAGTAGGCAAGAGAAGCCATGTTCAGAAGAACAGTTCATTTTCTCCAGTGTTCCATTCATGTTCAGAAGAAGGTTATAGAACTGTTAATACAGACATTTCAATCTAAATACAGCAGATATAGAAGACTGAAAGAAACACATAAGTTCACTGACTAAAAATATCTTATTATTATTTTATTTATGTATTACAGATTGATTTATTTTCTTATTAATTCTTAATTTGTTTATTCATTTTTCACATTTTGTGTTAAAAAATAAAAATAAAGAGATTTGAGAAGATTGGAATTTTTTAACCATGCCTTTCTTGTAGAAAACCTAATGCGGCCCAGCCTCACCCAGACTCTGCCTGCAGCGGCCCCCAGCTAAATTGAGTTTGAGACCCCTGTCCTACACCATAAATCAGTAAGAGAGGGTACGACCTCTCTCATGGCCCCAAGTGGTGTGTGCATGCCAGAGCACTCTGGAAGGCACACAGAGTCTTTACAGACTACTCAGGATCAAACCTCTATCATCATGCAATCGATTATACAACTCTAAGCATATATGAGTAAATATTTCTAAGCATAAATGACAATCAACAATATAAACCTTACAGCTGGTTTTAATAACAGAATTCATTTGTTTCTCAAATGAGAAAGAGCTATCGAGAAACACTCCTAAATCTTTAGTTCTGAACTTTTCCAGTGGGCCAAGGTCAACATTATCTGCTAATGCTAAATAGGCTGCCGTTATTAACTAATGCTAATTTGATGTGAATTAGCATTATGCACTAATGCTAACACTTTTTAACAATGTGAGTAGCTAATGCTAACACTATTTCCCTTAACTTTATAACATTGTGAACGGCTAATGCTAACACTCTTTTTCCTAGCATTACAACATCTGAGCTGCTAATGCTAAGTAGTCCGCCATTAGCACCTACGTCTATCCATCCATCCATTCGCTTCCGCTTATCCTTTTCAGGGTCGCGGGGGGCGCTGGAGCCTATCCCAGCTGTCATAGGGCGAAAGGCGGGGTACACCCTGGACAGGTCGCCAGTCTGTCGCAGGGCTAACACACAGGGGCAGACAACCATTCACACTCACATTCACTCGCACATTCACACCTAATGGCAATTTGGATTATCCAATTAACCTATCCCCACAAGCTGCATGTCTTTGGACGGTGGGAGGAAGCCGGAGTACCCGGAGGGAACCCACGCAAACACGGGGAGAACATGCAAACTCCACACAGAAAGACCCCGGCCTGATGGTGGAATTGAACTCAGGACCTTCTTGCTGTGCGGCAACAGTGCTAACCATCGTGCCACCGTGCTGCCCACCTACGTCTAATTTAAGGCAAATACGCATTAGAACCTAATGCTCATATCGTTTTCCTTTGCTTTATAGCAATGTGAGCAGCTACTGCTAAATAGCATTAGCTAATAACAGCAGTCTAATTTAATGCAAGTTATTATCATTTGCATTATAACGATGTGAGGAGTTAATGCTAAGTATGCTGCCATTAGTGGCTAATTCTAATTAGGGGTGAATAATTATTACAAGCTAATGCTAATATCGTTTTCTCTTCCCTTTTAACAATGTGAGCAGCTAGTGCTAGGTAGGCTGAAGCTAGCAGCTAATGCTAAAGCTAAAGATAATTTGATGTGAATTAGCATTACATTAGTGAGGAGTTAATGCTAAGTAGACTGCCATTAGCAGGTAATGCTAATTTAAGGTTAATAGGAATTGGCATCTAATGCTAATACCATATTTTCTTGCTTTAACCCTTTAAAACTGGTCAGAGTGGGCACACTCCGTTTTGCGCAACTATTTTTAAATCCCGGTAGCACTGTAAGGGAAGCAAAGGACACCTACAGGAGGAAGGTGGAGCAGAAGTTGGAGAGGAACAATATGAGGGAGGTCTGGAATGGTGTGAAAACCATCACAGGCCACAACACCAAGAAAAGCACAGTGGGGGGGACTGTGGAGAAGGCAAACGAACTCAACAACTTCTTCAACAGGTTTGACCAGCCCACAACCCCCCCCCCCAGCCTCCCTCGCTTCCCCCCCTTCCTGACACCATGACACCCCCCTCCTCGAATCCCTCTCTCAGCAGCAAGACATCTCCCCCCCTCCCCTCCTCCCAAACATCTCCCAGTGTCACAGTGGATCAGGTCAGGAGGCAACTGAGGAAGCTTCGCCCCAGAAAGGCAGCAGGCCCAGACAAGGTGTGTCCTAGGATGCTAAAGGCATGTGCTGCTGAACTTGGGGAGCCGCTACAACGAGTCTTCAACCTCAGTCTGCGACTGGGGAGAGTGCCCGCCCTATGGAAGACATCCTGCATCGTCCCGGTCCCCAAAAAGAACCGGCCCAATGAGCTGAATGACTTCCGACCGGTGGCACTGACGTCACATCTTATGAAGACTCTAGAGCGGCTCTTCCTCAACTTCCTCCGACCACAGGTACAACATGCCCAGGACCCACTACAGTTTGCATACAAGGCGGGTGTCGGAGTGGAGGATGCCATCCTGTACCTCCTACACAGAGCCCACTCACACCTGGATGGGGGAAAAGGCACGGTCAGGATACTGTTTCTTGACTTTTCCAGTGCCTTTAATACCATCCGGCCCTGTATGCTTCAGGAAAAACTGAACAGGATGGAGGTGGACCCCTGCCTGGTGGCTTGGATCTCCGACTACCTCACCGACAGACCACAGTACGTCAGGCTGAAGGACATCACGTCTGACACTGTGGTCAGCAGCACAGGAGCACCACAGGGAACTGTGCTGTCCCCTCTTCTCTTCACCCTGTACACCTCTGACTTCTGCTACAACTCTGAATTATGCCACATTCAGAAGTTTGCAGATGACACAGCCATCATGGGGTGTATCTGGGATGATCAGGAAGAGGAGTACAGAAGTCTGGTGAGGAACTTTGTCGCATGGAGTCACACAAACCACCTTCAACTCAACACCTCAAAGACTAAGGAACTGGTTGTGGACTTCGGGAGGTCCACAGAAGGTCCACTGCCGGTTCAGATAGAGGGGGAGGAGGTGGAGGTGGTCAACAAGTACAAGTACCTCGGGCTGTGGGTGGACAATAAACTGGACTGGTTGCTGGAGTACTTTTCTATGCTGTGGTGTGCTGGGGGAGCAGCACAGCAAAGAAGGACTCATCCAGGCTGGAGAAACTGATCAGGAAGGCTAGCTCTGTGGTCGGCATGAAGCTGGACACTCTGGTGACAGTGGCAGAGAAAAGGACATTAAAGAAACTGATGGACATTATGAACAATGCTGGGCATCCTCTGCACACGGCCATTAACAACCAGAAGAGTCTGTTCAGTGACAGGTTGCTTCTCCCCAAGACAAGAACTAACAGACTTAAAAACTCCTTTGTCCCACACGCCATCAGACTGTTTAACTCCTCTCTGGAGGGGAGAGGGAGGGGAAACAGGAGGACAAAGGAGGGGGGAACAACTAAGCTGTAGTGCCTCTTCACCTCACTGTACAATACCTTGTGCAATACTTTTGTAAATAGTCAACAGTGCAATAGACTCAATACTTGAAATGTGCAATTCACTTGTATTTTTATTTTTATTCCTATTTATTCTATTTATCCCCTTTGTATATTTTATTTATATTTGTCTCTGTATTTATATATGTGTGTGTGTGTGTGTGTGTGTGTGTGTGTGTGTGTGTGTGTGTGTGTATATATATATATATATATATATATATATATATATAACAATTCTGTAACTGTAACTTCGGTCGTTGCTGTGCTTTTTGGAAGTCGAATTTCCCAGAGGAACCCACCCGAGGGATTAATAAAGTTCTATCTTATCTTATCTTAATCACGTGAGCTAGCGCAATAATTTTTTTTGCATATGAAACCTGAGGAGTTGTATTTACATCTTATGCCATCAGCTTGTCCTAGGTTACAGTTTCCTTCCACATATGCTTAGGACTCATATTGCTCTGCTGGAAATAGTTTATTTTGATGCATATGCTGTTATTTTGCAAATTTGCAGTATAATATTTATTTTCGTTTTTCCTGCAGTATATAAAAATTGGTGTATTTCAAAAATAAAACTATGAAGGCACTCAAAATAAATTTCCTGAGGTGGGAAACTATTTTGTGCAACTTTTTTGTATTTACAGTTTTGAGGGATAAGCCTCTTAAATTTCTCTAACTAGAAATATATGTTAAAAAAACAAAAACGATTTTCAATTTTTTTGTAGTTTATTGCACTTTTTTGCAATTTATGTAATTACTATGCACTTAATACATACATATTATTAAAATTTAGGCTGTAATGGTTGTATTGATGTATAGCAACTTGAAATGCTCCCAAAAATGGCTCTACAGCATGTAAAAATATAATATAAGCTCTGGCGGACTTGGTTCTATGGTAGGTCTTAAAGGGTTAAATCAATATCAGTAGCTAATCCGATTGCTCAGTCTGACGTCAGGTGAAGTCATTTTTATGCATTTAAGAGCTGTGTTGAATTCAACATTACAAACTGAACATTAGAACTATCCTCTTCTCCAGGATTTTCCTGATTTAACATTTCAATATGACATTTCCAGCGCTTTGTTTTCTCTGCTCACAGACAAAACAGATACACGCATGTATATACAGCCCACGTCCAGCTCTGCATGCACTCCTGCTCCATTTCTATAGAGAATAAACAACGTAACACAATCATTCTCCATTGTTTTCAACTCAACCAGCTGCATTTAATAAAGGAGTTTGAATTTACTTTACAACAGCTGCTGTTGTTTCCTGTCTGCATTCATGTTCTTAACTGTACTCCACACATTCTGAACTGGTGTACCGTAATTGTCGGGCTATAAGCCGCTACTTTTTGCACAAGCTTTGAGCCCTGCGGCTTTTAGTCAGGTGCGGCTTTTCTATGGATTGTCCATGAGCGGATTTGTTTTGTTTGTTCCGCTGTTGTACGGCACTACGTTGCCTGGCGGAAGGATTGGGGTTCAAGAGTGGTATGTTGGTCACATGTCCATCCGTCAGGCAACGTAGTGCAGTACGAGGTAGCGTGAAAAACAAACTTCAAAGTAGCGCTACCCGTTCAGCTGGAGGCCTGGATGATGAGCGGCGATAAACTTGCAAAAAGCAAGTTATGCCCAACTCCACCATTGGATTCTGACAGCGTGGAAAAGTGTGAAAACATCCACGATCACCAACAGATTTCGAAGGGCTGAATGCTGCATGATGGAGAGGAGGACACCGCCACGGCCCTTCTGAGGGTGTTCGACTCTGACACTGACAACGAGGATTTCTTTGTTTTTGAAAGTGACAACGAAAGAAAGAAGCTGAGAGTGGATGACGAAGCCACCCTGAGCCTGTTTGTTTCCGACACTGGAGAAGAGGACTTTGGTGGTTTTAGTGCGCAGGAAGATGGTGGTGAATGACTGACTTTTCTTCTTGTTAAAGCCGTGTCGCTGCACCTGAGCCTAAAAGGTAGTCCGAATCAATTGTTCTGGTGTGCTGTAGGTTATTGTTATGTACTACATTTGTTACTCATTTATGAAGCACAGTACATGTTTTGTACTTGTAATTACCGCTACTTGTACATATACCTAAAAAGTTATGCAAATATGTACCATAACTTGTTTTTCAAAATATTAATAAAAGGGGTGTGTCTCCAAACAGCCATCTCTTTCCTGACAATTCGCTTTGCGCATATTCTCTTACATATGATAAGTCAACATTGAAACACCTGCGGCTTTTAGTCAGGTGCGGCTAATGTATGTACAAAACAGGATTTTCCCCTGATTTTAGCTTGTGCGGCTAATATTCAGGTGCGCTCTGTAGTCCGGGAAATACGGTAGTTCTTCCTAAAGTACTGCAGTATTCCTGCCAGTACATCCTTTTAGTTTTCCTAACTGTTTCCTCTGATGCTCGTTGCTATTCTTTCCTCAATGCAAATTCATGCTAAGCTCCTTCATATCCATCCCTGTTTCTAAACCTGTAATAATTGCTTTAATGTGTCTTTGGCCTAATTATGAGTCTGTCCATATGTTTGTAGTTCCCCACTTGCTTTGGTTTCTTAGCTCTGATTCTCTCAAATTTATCCTTGAAATCATTTACTGGCATCTCTCCCTCTCACTCCCACTATCCCCAGAACACCAGAGTATTCATCTCCTGGTTTATCCTATGGCCTCTTTGCATTTTCTCCAATCATCCCTGTTTCTAGAGTCTCACCCCATCTGCAGGCAGTCCAAGAGAAACTGCCTCTGCCATTTTCTTCTTCTTAATCTTTGATTTTTCTCTTCACTTTCTCCATTGGGTCTTCTTAGACGCACTTTCCAGAAAGCAGCAACATTTTTTGTGCCCCATTTTTCAAATTGTGCATCTTACTTCAGCTTAATGTGTTTCCTGTTTTGTTTTTACACAGGTCATGTAAAAGAAAACCTACCAGAGACTCGACAAAGCTGAACTGAAAGACAACACAGGCAATAAATCAGAGCAGCACAGAACTTAAGCTCATGGTCCATAGAAGCTGGGCTCTACAGGTGTACCAGGACAAGCTTAGTGTAAGTCCCTCGAAAAAGTTTCACTTGTGCTGTTTCGGTGTAAATTACTGGTTTGTTTGAACAATTTCATCAGCTGAACCATAAATACTCCAAAACAATTTCTTTGTGACTCAGTGTGATTTTTCATTTTGTAATATTAGCATGTCAAACTCTACATTCTCTACACAGATGAGAAATGAAGTGTATTTAATAATAAAAGTTATCTCTCAGAGACAAAGTTAGTGTCTCATTCAGGTCTGTATCTGAGTAGCCTCAGACACATGCAGTGCTCATATTTTCTGTTTTGTGTGTCACTCAGACCTCTTCCTGACAGGGGCAGCAATTTCATTTAAAGTCCCATTCACTGATACAGGCTGCTGGAGCTCCAACCAGGAGGGTACACACATGATCCAGGGAAAAAAATTATATATGGTCTCTTAGATAAATATTAAGAGGTCCTGTGTTTTACTAAAAAATCAAAGTAGTAAAACACAGGACCTTTGGGTTAGATATAAGGTGATTTGACAAATCATGTCTGTTGTAAATGAGTAAGCCATTTATCGACCTGACTCAGGTTTTAAATCATCATCAGAAAAGACTGAATCCTGACCTGAGAATCCCAAGTGTACACTTTGGACTCTCCACTGCAGAAAATAGAAGCTTCAGTCCTAAATCCTGCAGGTTGTTGTTACCCAGGTCCAGCTCTGTCAGACGGGAGGACTGGGAGCTCAGGACTGAGGACAGAGCTTCACAGCTTCTGTCTGACAGGTTACAGCCACTCAGTCTGAAGAAAGGATGACAAGAAGACATGAAACACTTGTGTTAAAGTATATTCATGGTGCCATGAGGAGCTACTACATTTACAATATTTCAACACTGTTTCAGGACATGCTGGAATCCTTATTGCCTCATGTTACAAAAGACAAATGTGGCAGTTTACTGTGACTTGCATGGATTCATTAAAAAAACAAAACATAAACACTGTTAATTTTTTCCAAATGAAATTGATTAAATGATGTTAATTGATGAAAAAAAAATCGATATTGCTTGAGCTGACCTCAGCGTTTCCAGTTTGCAGTATTGACTCTTCATCCCAGCAGACAGAAGCTTCAGTCCTGAATCCTGCAGGTTGTTGTTACCCAGGTCCAGCTCTGTCAGATGGGAGGACTGGGAGCTCAGGACTGAGGACAGAGCTTCACAGCTTCTGTCTGACAGGTTACAACCACTCAGTCTGAAATCAAGGTGGAAGGGAGACAAGATCAACCAAACAAATCAGAGCTTTATTGCTTTTTTATTGTTTTTAAGCAGAAATCAGTGAGGTGCTGGTAGATTCTGTTCTTTTGGTTTATTACCCAACAACACACACATACACTAATATTTGTGACTTTTGTAATAGTAGCATTTACAATGCAAAGCAACAGCGATCACAGATTGAAGGGGCCTGAATAAAACTACAATGCAGTGATTTTTAAGATGACCTGTTCTTCCAATTTCCAACAACAGATTTCTCCAACCTTACAGTTAAAAATAATTCTTTATCTCATACTGAATCTTGGTGCAACTCCCCCCAGTTTATTAAAATGAAGAGGTACTGAAGTTGCTGTAAGTGATGTGTGATGCCACTGATTTCCTTTCTGATCCAATACAAAGTAAAATTCAGGCTGGTATCTACGATACTGATGAAAACTATTCCTTCAGAATCAATACAAGACATCATAAGAAAATATGATGTTTTGTATAACATAAAAAGCCTGAATTTTAAAATATTCAGTTAATAATCAAAAACAGATGTGACTGAAAATAATAAAACTGAGAAACATTTTATGGCCATTCGATCCTTTTACAACCATTGCAAGAGCTTGGTTGGCATAGCCGGCAATACGTTGGATAGTAATAAGTCCGGTGGGTGATGGGCTCCACCAGGGCTGCCCTTTGTCACCGATTCTGTTCATAAATTTTATGTTTAAAGGCTGTATCAAAAGTTCATTCAAGTTACAATATTGTGGTCAAAAGTTCTCCTTTTTTCTTTTATACTATACAACTACGCTGTCTCATGGTTTTAGGACATGGATCTGTCATGGAAGAAATCTATGACCACTTTTAATCAACATTTTAAAAATAAACATGATCACAGATTTACTCACAGAGCCTTGTTGGAGGCTTTGACCACTGGCAGGAGCCTCAGAAGAGCCTCCTCTGAAGCAGAGTATTT
This sequence comes from Aulonocara stuartgranti, assembly GCF_965226115.1. NCBI lineage: Eukaryota > Metazoa > Chordata > Actinopteri > Cichliformes > Cichlidae > Aulonocara > Aulonocara stuartgranti. Next base: position 2,716,224 of record NC_138941.1, on the reverse strand, counting down.
CTTCAGGTCAAACACATCCAGATCTTCTTCTGATGACAGTAAGATGAAGACCAGAGCTGACCACTGAGCAGGAGACAGTTCACCTGTGGAGAGACTTCCTGATCTCAGGGACTGTTGGATCTCCTCCACTAGAGAACGATCATCCAGTTCATTCAGACAGTGGATCAGATTGATGCTTTTCTCTGCAGACAGATTCTCACTGAGCTTCTTCTTGATGCACTGGACTGTTTCCTGATTGGTCAGTGAGCTACTTCCTGTCTGTGTCAGCAGACCTCGTAGGAGAGTCTGATTGGTCTGCAGTGAAAGACCCAGGAGGAAGCGGAGGAACAAGTCCAGGTGTCCATTTGGACTCTGTAAGGCCTTGTTCACAGCACCCTGGTGGAGAGATTGAAGTTTTAGTTTGTTAAATAATTTAGATTTCTTGGATGTTGTTTGTTGTTGTTCCAGCAGATTGAGTCCAGAGTTGATGAAGGTCAGATGGACATGAAGAGCAGCCAGAAACTCCTGAACACTCAGATGGATGAAGCAGAACACCTTGTCCTGGTACAGTCCGCTCTCCTCTTTAAAGATCTGTGTGAACACTCCTGAGTACACTGAGGCTGCTCTGATATCGATGCCACACTCTGTCAGGTCTGATTCATAGAAGATCAGGTTTCCTTTCTGCAGCTGATCAAAAGCCAGTTTTCCCAGAGACTTAATCATCTTCCTGTTCTTTTTATTCCAGTGTGGATCTGTCTCAGTTCCTCCATCATACTTGACCTTCTTCACTTTGGCCTGAACCACCAGGAAGTGGATGTACATCTCAGTCAGGGTCTTGGGCAGCTGTCCTCCCTCTCTGGTTTCCAGCACATCCTCCAGAACTGTAGCAGTGATCCAGCAGAAGACTGGGATGTGACACATGATGTGGAGGCTTCGTGATGTCTTGATGTGGGAGATGATCCTGCTGGCCTGCTCCTCATCTCTGAATCTCTTCCTGAAGTACTCCTCCTTCTGTGGGTCAGTGAACCCTCTGACCTCTGTCACCATGCCGACACAGTCAGGAGGGATCTGATTGGCTGCTGCAGGTCGTGTGGTTATCCAGAGGCGAGCAGAGGGAAGCAGTTTCCCCCTGATGAGGTTTATCAGCAGCACATCCACTGAGGTGGACTTTCTAGGGTCAGTTAGGATTGTAGTTTTGTGGAAGTCCAGAGGAAGTCGACACTCATCCAGACCATCAAAGATGAACACAACCTGGAAGTCTTCAAAGCTGCAGATTCCTGCTTCTTTGGTTTCAGTAAAGAAGTGATGAACAAGTCCCACCAAGCTGAACTTTTCCTCTTTCAGCACATTCAGCTCTCTGAAAGTGAATGGAAATATGAACTGGATGTCCTGGTTGGCTTTGTCTTCAGCCCAGTCCAGGCTGTATTTCTGTGTTAAGACTGTTTTCCCAATGCCAGCCACTCCCTTTGTCAGCACTGTTCTGATTGGTTCGTCTCTTCCAGGTGAGGCTTTAAAGATGTCTTCTTGTCTGATGGTTGTTTCTGGTCTGTCTGGTTTCCTGGATGCTGTTTCAATCTGTCTGACCTCATGTTCATCATTGACCTCTGCAGTCCCTCCCTCTGTGATGTAGAGCTCTGTGTAGATCTGATTCAGGAGGGTTGGGTTTCCTGCTTTAGCGATGCCCTCAAACACACACTGGAACTTCTTCTTCAGGGTGGATTTAAGGTTACGATGACAAACTGGAGCTTGAAGCTCTGAATGAGAAGAAAAATAAACACTCAATTCCAAAAAGAACTAATCTTTAAAACATGTTGCTCCATCTTCCATCTCTGGAAAATGTTCATTTATCCAGCAGCTTAAATCTTTAGATAAATCCTCTTACTGCTCTGCAGACGGTCAGCCAGCTCCTCCTGCTTCATTCTCATCAGGAAGTCCACTGTGATCTTCACAAACGCCTCTCTGCTGCTGCTCCTCTGACTCTCTAAGCATTCTGGGTAATCTGGACTCAGAACCTTCTGGATCTTCTTCAGCTCGTTCTTCACAAAAGTGATGATGTTGTCCTCCAGCAGCTGGAACAGAATATTTATGAATGAGCCAATCAGACTGAAATCATGGAGCCAAACATCAGATCCATGTTGGACACACTGACGATCCACTGGTCTACAAAGAGCAGCATGGAGATGACTGTGAACAGAACAGATGTAACAGTAGTTGTTGTACATGTACAGACCATAAATATGGAGTCCAGCTGTGTTTGATGCTGCTGGGCAGACTGACCACTGGGAACCTCTGAGCTCTGCTGCTCCACTCTGTGGAGGAACCATGAAGGATTAGATCCACACAGGATAAAGATCCAGGAGTTTCTGCTCAAATAACTTCATCTGAATCAAGTCTGTCAAGTTTTAAACTCTCAGATTGTGAACATATCAGTAATTTTCAGTCTGTTTTCATGGACGTCCTTTCAGTGGTGATGTCAGGGATGATTTTGAAGAAGCTCATCAAACTGAACCATCAGCAGATCACTGCTCCAAAACCAGAACATGATCCGAGTCTCCCTCCACCACCAGAACACCAGCTTTACTAACGTGGTAGATCAGTGTAGTACAGATCAATAACTGATGAGTCATTTGATCAAAATCACTGAGTGCTTCACGTCTGACCCTCTGATGCTTCTGTAGACATTTTGCATATTTAATGAATGTCTGACAGTTTTACATTCATTCTATGAACACAGTGGAAATGTTGTGTTATAGTCTCCATGTTGTTTCCAGCATCATAAATTCTTAAGTTCAGAAAATTAGATTCTTTCTTCACAGCTGAAAAACAACAACATTTATTCTCTATTGAAATCTGCATCGTCCACTCCAAAGGTCACAATCTGAAGGTAACATCTGGTTTTGTTCCCTGTGGTTAACTCTGAGCATCAGTATGGTGGGATTTATCCACTACATCCACACCACTGTGGTTCAGTGTTGTCCTGATGGAGTAACAGCAGCCAGTATGATCCAGGCTTTAGCTGCTGGGTCTCTGTGTGACCTCTCAGACTGTTTAACAGATCAGACACAAAGAGAATCAGAGCAGCTCTGTTCTTTAAAGACAAACATGAACCCACTCAGGTCACACTTTCCCCACAGATATGAGCATCACTGTCCTCAAACAGCAAATGACCAAGTCGAACATTTGGATCTTTTCTCTTTCATTGTTTTCTTTTTAATGAATCTTTGTAACAATCTGAGGATGTTTCAGGTCATATTTATCCAGGAAACACAAACATGTAAAGGAGTCATCACAGCTCTCTGACCTCGTTGCTCCAGGGTCACCACTGAAGTATGGATTTTGACCTTTGGACCAGTCACTCCTCACAGACGGACAGCTGGACCCTGCAGACTGTGACCTCTGACCTCTGCAGACACAAACATGATTGAAGCAGCTGTGATCACACAGACTGCAGATAATGCAGCTGTTTCCTGTCAGTAACATCCTCTTAGATTAGAGTTCAGCTTTTTACAGGAAAACTGGACAAAACTGATTTTTGTTACAAACTCATTTTCATTTCCTCTCAGCTCACAAACACAGTCAGACAATCAACCAGAGTCAACACTGATTATAATGTCAGTGCAGAATTATTTCTGTTACTCAGTGAGTTCAGCTCTCTGACCTCGTTGCTCCAGGTTCACCACTGAACTCTGGATTTTGACCTTTGGACTCGTCACTCCTCACAGACGGACAGCTGGACCCTGCAGACTCTGCTCTGTCCTCCTCTTCCTCCATCATCATCTTCAGTCAGTCTGAGAGGTAAACCACAAACACTCAGTGAGTTCACATTAACAGGAGGAACTGAGTTACAGTCGCTGACCTCTGACCTGTCATGTGACCATGAAACCAGGTCAATATGTCTGTAGGTTCAGTCATCCAGGTCATGTGATCTAAGGAGCTTGGAGAGAAAAGAGACGTCTTTAAGTTTCTGGAAGACGTTTCATCAGAGAAGCTTCTTCAGCTGTAAAACCAAACGGTGGAGAGTCCCAGATATTTAAACCTGAGAGGGAAAGAAAGCATGTCGCTGACCCACCACTGATGTTATTTCAAGGAGGAAACTGAGAGCCTTTGCACCAGGAGCACAAACATCAGCTCCAGCAATGATCCACTGATGTGTTTTTATTCCATGTATGAATGTTGTTATTGACAGAGATGACGTTTGTGTGTCAGTGATGCAGTGACTGTTGTTGTTACCTGTACAGGCTGGTTAGACTCTATGAAACAGATCATACAGATCTCTGCATGTTAGAAGAGACTATTAAAGGTCATGAATGAGACAAAGGCAGGGAGGCGTCCTTTACAGCTAAACAGCAGAGTGAGAGAACAGCCAGCACCTCTACATTTATCACATTATACAGCACATGTATGATACTGACAGGGATGAGAAGAATTTAGTGATTCTGATCCCATCATTGATATTACTTATTGATTCTCAGTAGCTCTGCTCTGACAGTCACCACCATCACTGAGCAGCATATCAAAGACATTTGTGCACATTAACTACATGTTGTGGCTCAAATGTTTGTGCATGTTGGAGGCATTTCCTCTTTGTTGTGATCAGTGTTGGTCATTACTCAAAACAGTCATTATTACACATATTACACAGAACACTTTGATTAAAAGTAATGGAGTACGTTACTTCATTACTCCTCATAACATTACTTTGATGTTAAAATGAACAAATGAGCATGTAACAACATAAAGCTGAGGTACAGCCCCACACACCAACACAGATCCTGATGAGGTCACGTGATGTTTCTCTGAGTGTTTATGAACACAAATCAAAGATGAAACAGCACAAAGACACTTCAAAGTGATTCTACTGTAGAAACATGAACAGGTAGAAACCTGCAGCCTGACTGCTCATCACTTTGTTACCTGTTCAAGTTCAGCAGCAGCAGCTCACTTTATCACGGTGCTGGTCTGGGGTCAGTGTTTACTCAGCTTTAACTCACTCTGGGTTCTTGGCTAGCTTAGTGTTAGCTGAACGTTAGCTTAGTGTTAGCATGCTGTGTGCTAGCTTAGCGTCAGAGCTCTGCAGGTGTCTCGTGTGTAAATATTAATCACAGTGACAGTAAAGGAGGTAAAGGGCTGTGACGTCATCACGTACGCTGCGTCCTCTGTGGGCTCTGAGTGAACTCAAAGTACAAACTACAAGTACACAAACACGAACGTAGCTCAGAGTGGCGGACACACTCGGCCTCGTTGGTCCAGCTGTGAGTCCGTTACCGTGAACTATGGAGCGGCAGATTTGTGCTGAACTAAGCTGCACACAGCTGATGTTAGCCAGGAAACATTACACACTGACTTTAATGGAGAGACCGGAAATACAAACACACACAGTTTGTTGTGTGAAGAAATCAAACACGAGCTGAACAAACAGTAAAGTTCCTAAAGACAAACTGTTAAAGGAGGAAACAAAGCAAACTTACAGTTTCTTCACACACCAACAACAAGCTCCACTCCACACCTGGACACTAAACACGGACACACAGGTGAGCTGTTTCCTGGAAGGAGGCGGGACTCCACCTGAAACTCAGCACAGGTGGGAGGGGCTCAGCTCTGTGTGTGCTGATGTGTTAACTTTAAAAATATGCCGTCTGACTGCTCAGACTGAGTCAGAGTAAAGTTCACATGCTGACGTGTGGAGACATGAAACCTTGTTGTAGCTGCAGGTGTGAACACTAGTGATGTGCGGATCGATCCTGAAATATCGATTCCTCCGATACCAATCATTTATGTTCTAGAATCGATTCTCACATTAAAATATCGATATTTTAGTAATTTAGAGTAAATTTGTAGTTTATCATTAACAGGAACACAGTGGAAAGAAACTATAACATTCGGATTGCCTACATTCAAAGGAACTACTTCCTCTTCCGCCTTTCATAGTCATGTGCGAAATACGGCTGTATAAATGTCTCGCAGCCCCTTGGCGTGCGCACTCACAACAATGGCTGAGCGTAATTGTGCGGATGTATTTTACCTCCACAAACAGCTGAGCCGTGGTTTGCAATAAATGTGGCAAAAAAAAGTGAGGTGTTGTGGCCATACTTGCCAACCTTGAGACCTCAGAATTAGGGAGACATTCAAAAGGGCTGTTTGGGCGGATAAATATATTTTACAGGGTTTATTTATCGGATAAAATACGTTAAATGTCACCGTTATTATTGGCCGGCCCGGAAACAGCGGGGGTGTCCAAATTCAGAGGCTGCTTCCACCTGAGGACCGGCCTTCGCGGTCTAAAGAAAGCCGGGTAGTACGTCACGAGCTCCCTCGGTGGAGTGAAACTCTGCCGTCTGCTCCTTGCTGTCTAAAATATAACCGGACACTGACGTAAACTCTTCTGTTTAATCAGTTTTCTGTTTGACGTTTATTCAGCTGTGTGAAAACCCCGGAGGAACCCTCCCGAGGGAATAATAAAGTTTAATTTAATTTAATCTAATCTAATAACTTTAATCTCAGCCAAACCGATTTACTCACGAACAAATAAAACACTGAAAAAGCCAAACAAGAACATTTTTAAGTTATCAAAGTGACTTGTACATCATGTTTAACCCGAGTGGTGAAAAACCGCGGGGGTTTGAAGACGATGTGTCGGTCGGCTCAGATATTTGAAGTTTACACATCTACATTCTCACCTGAAAATATGTTAAAAGTTTTTTTGCGACCCAGAAAGAGAAATAAGAGTGATATTAAAACTAAGTCGCTGCCGTCATTGTTGGAAACTGGAATTGGCTGGGCCGCACTATGAATTCTGCGATATGGTTTTTCAACTTTGTTGTCCGGGTGGAAAATCTGGAGAAAGGTGGGATTCTCCCGGAAAAATCGGGAGGGTTGGCATGTATGGTTGTGGCAACATCACTAACCTTGTCAAACACCTCAGAGTAAATCATATCACAAAATATGACGAGCGTATGTTGAGGCGAACTGAAGAGGAGGAGAGGGACAGGTGCTGCTAGGGTGAGAGTCTCTCACGGAGTCCTTTAGTCCTCCAGGCAGGCAAGGTGTTCAAATAGCACACAACTTTAGTTTTTTTATTTCTATATGATGAACTCTGCATTATTAAGTGATAAGAAGAAGGTATTCTGATGTCCTGTAATCATTATGACGCTATAATTTGAGATACAATAAATAAAATCCGTTTTGTACAAAGTATCGGTATCGGATCAGTATCGTCGATACCACCCTGAATATTACTTGGTATCGGATCGGAAAGGAAATCAGTGGTATCGCACATCACTAGTGAACACACTGATCCCAGATCAGCTCTGCTGTATTTGTAACATGAACATTTCTGCTGCAAAGCTTCAAATGTTCAGCATGTTTCTCTGTTTCCAGTCTATAGATCCAGTCACACTTTCTACCTTCACCTGTGCAGTAAAGACTGAGAGCAGAGCTGAAACCAAGCGTCCAATCAGTGAGCAGCATCAACACCTGAGCTTCATTCAGACTCTGTTATTGAAGATGTTGTTGGTACAAAGTTCATCTGCTGCTCACATGAATCCATGAAAGATTTATTTCACTGATGTTTCTTCAAAGCTCATTTCAACCTGTTGAAGTCATGAATGAAAGTGCAGACTGAGAGTGGATCACATGATGTTTGAGGTGTGTCATGTGACATGTTCAGTATTGTCACACATGTCTAGATTGTCCCTGATATCATAACTGCTCAAACACTGATGATTATATTTGAAGAATTATTCCTGATGGCAGCAAAGTTTGAATGGAGCTCTCTGTCTGTGCTGATTTGTCGCCCTCTGGAGGTCAAAGCACAAACTGCATGATGTCACTGTAACCACCACAGAGACAGGAAGTGTTTTTATGACTGAAACACTGAAATGATGCTAACGGCTGTCGTTAGGCTCACTGACAGCAGTGCTGATGTGTTCATGTCAAACACTGGCTCAGGTCAGACTCCTTCATCCTTCTCCAGCGTGAGGCCGCCCTCAGACCCACAGGAGCTCTGACCTTTGACCTCCTGACCCTAACCATTTTAGTCTTGTTGCATCTTTAAATGCAAATCCATCCAAACTGTAGCCGAGCAAAAGAAGCTGGAAGCTGTTCTATGAATGATGTTGTTGAAGGAGCTTGGAAAGAAAAGCGTCTGGACTTCTTTAAGTTGCTTGAAGAGGGACATGGACGTCTTAACGCCCACTTACATCCTGGGACATTTGATCACAGGAAATCACATGATGGGGTGGGGCTAGATCTCACAATGGGTTCACCCAAGACCTTGGCTGATTGTGACCCACACCCGTTCTCACACTGTGGCTCGTGTGATTAGGTAGAGGATCAACAGGGGCTCCGTGTCCCTGAATTTAAACTGAATCTAAACACACCGTGCACAATGCCAAGTTAGATAATGGTTAAAAGAACAAGATAAGAATAAATAAAAAGATAAAATAAGGATAAAAAATAACTTAAAAAAATAAAATAAAAAGATAAATAACTGCAAATAAGTACAAATAAGTAACTGAAGACACGTGTGGTCTGCAGATGTCGATGTACATGGATGTACATGGAGTTTAATGTGCAAAATGAACTTAGTGTGCAAAGTGACCTGATGTGCAAACTGCAGTTTGAGGTCGGTCAGCTGTTCAGGAGTCTGATAGCAGTGGGGAAGATGGAGTTGTTGAGTCTGGATGTTCTACATTTCACACTTCTGAACCTTCGTCTCGAGGGCAGAGGTGTGTCTCTCCTCTGGACTCTGTGATGGTAGCTGCTCTGCAGAGAGGGCAGCGGGGTCCTGATGATCTTCTCCACAGTTGTTATCACTCTCTGCAGGCGTTTGCGGTTTGCAGTAGTGCTGCCGTACCATGCAGTGATGCAGCTGTCAGGCTGCTCTCCACAGTGCAGCTGTAGAACCTGCTGAGGATCTTGGCCAACATACCAAATTTCCTCAGCCTCCTCAGGAAATACAGCAGCTGCTGAGCCTTCTTGACCAGCTGTGTGAGTTTGAGTCCCTCACTGACTCAAACTCCTTCAGTGACACTTGCAGCCTTGCAGATTAGTTTGCTGATCCTGATGCATCTCTGGAGCTGATGCTGTCCCCCAGCAGACAACAACAACATAGATGCTCTCACTAGTCCACTTTACCCTCTAATCACATCTCTGACATCTGCAGGTTGCTCCATAGAGACTCTTGTGCAATGCCAGGTGTTTGTGTTTGTCTGTAGGTACACATTAGATATGACCATAGACGCACACACACAAGTGAACACAGCAGCACAGATGGTTTCCACCTGCTTCCCTCTTTCTTCACACAACTGTGAGGATGATGAAGAGGTTTCAGGACGAGGTGGTCAGCAAGCACAGGATAAAGCAGGGCCATGAAACTCTCTGGTGCAGCAGATGTTTAATCAGACTCAGCTTTAGGCTTCTTTTCCCACCTGGCAGCAAAGTAACAGCTTCACTAATGTGAACAGTCACAATGTTAAACGTTTCTATATCTTCATATATTTTTATCTGTTGATGCTGCAGAATAAAGTCTGTTAACAGAGTGCAGGATGTGTAGAGCAGGTCCAGCTCTCCCTTTACTGTGTCCACTTTCATCAGCCCCTGTGAAGTGACACAGAGTGCATGTGTGTCTGTCAGCTGTTGTTTGTTGTGAAGGATGGAACAAATGAACACACACTTTTAGAGAAATCTGAAAAAGCAACACGTGCTTGGGCTCCTTCTGTGCTCGTCTTCATTAATGCTGATCTTTCTTTCCTGTTTGTTCTTTGGCACAAGCTTCAGTCTTTTCTCCCAGGGCTCCTTCACACTTAGAAACACACCTACATTCATTTATACACAAACATCATGAAACAAAGGCTTTGTAAAAGAGGACATGAGATCCTCTCTGAACAGCACATTCATATCAAACACAGGACTGAACAGGATATACTGAGTCTGTGCTGTTTTCATTGTTACTTGCTGAGTATTTTTCCAGTGTTTGAAATGTGACTCAAGTCTGATTCTTCTACTGTGTGTGAACTCTAAGCAGCTGCATTAAACAGCTGCTTTTCAAACCAGGCTCAATCCTATGACTCTGTGAATGTAAACTTTTGTCACCTGCATGAATAACAATCCTTGATCTAGTCAGGACTGCAGTGCTCCTGTGATCCCAGCTTATAGATGGAGGCTAGCATGAGAGGCTCAGCAGCTAAAGCAGCACACCTGGGTCTCCCAGCCTATTAAAAGCAGCCCTTTGCTTCACCTGCTTCACTAAACATTATTATTATTATTTAAGCAGAGTGGTGTGATTCATGTAGGCATTGCTGTGTGACAGGAGGACTTTTCTTGAAACAGCTCGTGTGACGTGAGCTGACGTAAAAACAGTGATGTTAGCTTGATTCTCTTGGCTAAAACTATTTTAAAAAGAGGGTCAATCATGCAAATCTGCCAATAGAAGCCAAAGTTACAGCCCCTCAGAGTTTAAAGAGAAAAGGCCCGTTTCCAACACTCGGTTGTGCAAAGGGAAACAGGCCCACAGTGCCTGAGTGTGTGGGTAATTCTTCAAATAATATTCAAAAGCAAACATTTTTAAGCATGTAAATAAAATTCAATCATTTCTGCTCTTCAATACCTAAGAAATGAAAACTGGCAGATGGTCCCAAAATGTGAAACGCCTGGCTATCTGTGCATTTAGTGCTGCAAGTTTTCACTGTTTACCTTCAGAAGCATAAATCTCTGCACAGATAATGTTCATATGTGGATTCCTGGTTTCTGCAGTTAATTGTGACCCAAAGCGTATTTTTAAAGTGGTTCCAGGCAATAAAGCCTAAAAATAAATACATCTACTTCCTTTTTCTGTGTTCCAGCCTCAGTGACTCTGACACAGTGCTGTAATATTTACACCTCTGATGAAAGCAGAGTTTGTAGTTGCAGAGAAATACTCGACTCATTTTGGGCATTTACGAGCAGGAACCTCAGAAAGCCCCTCGCTGCTTCACTGGTTAAGAAGCAAAGCAAACATTAGTTCACAGTGATGTTAATTAAGGCCCAAAGTTTAGGAACGAACGTCAGCACTTCACTAATGAATGTAATGCTGATTCATGTGCTTGTTTTGTAATGTGCATGTTGTGCGTTGCTATTTCCCATATTCTTTGGCACTGATAGATGAAGAGTCTCAGGCAGGACCGAGGCTGCCAGCTGCTGACAGTGAGCAGGGAGAGAGCAGCAGAAGCTGGGCAAGAGCAGGGCACCTTCAGCCCCCTTCATCAGTCAGAAATCATTTGGGTGTCTGTGTGAAATGTCTGATTTTTAAAATCTTTTTGTAGACATATTTATTAAATGTTTAACAATTATATAGAAGAAAGACAATGTAAAGAACAAAACATGACAAAACAAAAATGAGTTGAAGTTATGAACTGTTTCTGAGAGACAAATAACACCAGGATCCTTTTTGTGTAGCTGACAGCTGGTAACTGTGCAGGGGCGGGTCTAGCAAAGTGTTGCCAGGGGGGCAGGTAGGGCATTAACAGGGAGAGGGGGGCACAAAGAAATACTTTTCTTTCTTGTTCTCATTTAAAATGTCTCACTTTTAATAAATAATTATCTGAATCTTACAACAAACGTTTTCATCTGATGTAAAATGTATAGAAATCCATTATTGTACATAGTCATTTTTTAGGGTCCCATCATAATTTCTTCAGAAGTAAGTACTGCATATGATGCCAGTGTTTCCCACATTTTCTAGATTCTGCACCAGTACTGTGTGTAAAATGCATCAAAAAGTCAGTTTGATTCTTTCTCAGCTGTCTTTCTGTCTCCTTTCACTTTTTAAAGGTTGCCATGTTAGAAAACATATTTTGCCCTGCCGTGCTGTTTATTGATGTGGCAAATGAAAGGTTTATGAAAATATATCTAAATCTGTCATCAGTAATCAGCAATGATCATGTCTCACCTCTAGTCTCTGTCTTAATTTCAGGTTTCCACCGTGTGTTGTAGATGTTCAGGAGGTTAACTCGAGCAACAGTCTACTTCCTGTTTAGAATACCAGGACAGGGAGGATGGTGCAGGTTTAAGTTTATTAGACTGATGCATGTATACCAACAAGACAGCGTCCATCACTGTGACAACAGCGTTTGTTTTCATTCAAAGGCTTCATGGTTTTTCCTTTAATACCTGGGGGGCCGGTCTCCAGTCAAAATGCCCGGGACCATTTTTTGTCCCAGTCCAGCCCTGGTGTCAGATCTGCATGCAGTGTCAATGAGACGATCAACAACAGATCAGACAAAACACTCAGGCGGACACTCCTCTGTAGAAGGAAACATGGGAAGTGTGAGGTAATCAGTGCACAACATCACTTTGTATTTCAGGCTGTTTTTATATAGAACTTCAGCACCAATGTAAAAGTTCTGGTTTTAGGAAGATGAAGAACATTTTCAGGAAGGATGCCGTCTGCAAGCAGAGCTGCTTGAACCTCAGCGCTGAGGTCCAGACTACTTCCTGTGAAGCCACGTGATGTAAATCTGCTGCTGTAACTTCACAGTTTACTGAAGCTAAATGCAACGTTACCATATAATCTGTTTTCAACAAAGGTTTCACTCCGTCCGGTGTTGATGGAATGATTCAGGCCGTACTCGTCAGGCTTCCCGTCGACCACACGCATTTCAGTCACAAACCCCGTGACTGACAACAAGGGAAACAGCAGAAGAAAAGATGTGAAAAATACTGGATGATGATGATGGAGGATTAACCGCGGTGGCTAAACTGTTTCCTGTCTTTGTGGGCGTACTCACAGGGAAGTTTCCAGGCACGTCAGTCTTGGTGGCTAAAGTCTCCATTTTCCAACATGTATCGCTACAGGTGCAAAGACACAACATTAATCATCAGTGTAAATATTTTAATGCTGTCCAAACGGTGTTTGCTTTGTCTGTCCTCTCGCACTCACAGAGGAAACGAGGACGCCACCTTCAACCCATCTTCAGTTGGCTCAACCATGGCCGGACTTCCTGTTGGCTTTGTGACAGCAAACCACTTGAAATGAGAGCAAACTGCAGTCAAGCACCACTTACAGCAACCTGTGGACACGCAAATGGAAAGCACTGAGAATCATACAGAAGCATAAGAGCTGTTTATTGTAACACGTGTGTGTGTGTGTGTGTGTGTGTGTTTGTGTGTGTGTGTGTGTGTGTGTGTGTGTGTGTGTGTGTGTGTGTGTGCGCATTAATAATACACTGATGTATGTTAGTTTGATTTATGCCATATCTGAGAAAACAATTGCAGAATTTTACATCAAAGTTTCCAAAGCTGATGTTTTGTTGTTCACTCTGTTTTATATTCATATAGTTTGTTGTTTTTAAATCAGTGGACAAAATAAATATTATCACACAAAATCCAGGGTGAAACATAACCAAATAACCTAAATGGTGAAGTCATTATAGAAGTACATGTTGCAAAGGTCAGCCTCCTGTATAGACTGATAAACTGTCTGGGGGGGCCCTGCCTGTCCTCGTTGGATAAGCTCCACCCCTTTTCCATAAGACGGAGACATTTGTATGAAAATAGATGGGCAGTAAAATAAAAAATATTATGGATGACTCTGTAAATCAAAGTCGGCCTGAGGCAGAAGCAGAAACCATGAGGAGCACAGCACCACTCCCAGAAGGGCACGAAGTGAAGCCATAGCTGCTGAAGAGTGAAGACGTGATGATGGAGGAGATCACAGATGAAGATCTGCTGCCTGGTGACTCTTTATATAGAAGAGTGAGACTATCTCCCCACCAGCAGCTGCACTTATACAAACCCCAGGTGCTGGGATGGCTTTGAACATGTGACATTTTCTGCAAACACATGGACAGTTTCATAAGCACAAAGATTATTCCTGCAGCGGCAGAATCGTATCCACTGTGTGAGAGGTGAACGTCAGACAGTTCTTAGAAAATGTAGTTTCTCTTTAAGCTTTTAACGTCTCTTTTACCCCCATTTGTCTAAAACTACTTGACAGCCCTTCATGTCAGAGGTTTATTACCTGTGCAGGATGGAGCACATGGTCTCAGTCAGGCTGGACACGATCACTCCTACAGGAAGTAAATGTGATTTTATTTCACCTGTGAAATGATGAAAAACAGCAGAATAGCTCACGCTAACAAACGGGTGTTGAAATGTTTCATTTTCTGCTGTTTCACAGGTCAAAAAGGGCGTCGAAGCAAACTGAAGCTGAGCTGCTGCTGCTGTTGTAGTGCAGCATCTGCTGTGTGCTTCATCAGAGAACCTTCTGTACACAGCAGACAGAGGCTGCTGCCACTGAAGTCCATCTGCTAGAGAGCTTTAAACACTGGTTATTGAAGTGGCTTTGATGACACTGATACACAGTCTTTGCTGCTGTCACAGGACAGGGATCCACCAGGGAGTAGTTGTCAGGATAAAGAGCCTTCGCTTCTCTAAATATAAACTGGATACTTGTAGGAAACTTTGGGAAGCAGCATTTTTCCTCATATCGTCTAAACTGAAGTTAGCTCAGGTGCTTCTTCCATACTTGCTCTGCAGAAAGCCAAAGAGTTTGGAGCTCTGCAAACATTTGCAGCACAGCTGGATGTTTGTAACTTTGGTCACCTCTGTATCATCCCTCAGATTCTTTCTGCACAGCTTTGAAACCATGACAGCACGAGTGATGCTGAGGAGACGTCCAGTTTAAACAGACCTTTATTCCTGGAACACAAACACATGAAGTGATGCTGCTAAAGAAGAACATTTAATCGCACTAATGAATCAAGCATCTGTTTGTCTGTCAGTCTGTCAACAGTTCCTCTGATCGACTTCAGACTTGGTGGGTATTTTGTTTTTGCAGCGGTCAAAGTCGATCAGCGTGTTGCTTTGTCTGCTGTAAATCTGCCTGTACAAAGGGAAACATGCATGTTTTAGATGCAAACTCACAACATGGCTGCATTTTTGTGATTATGTGTATTTTATATTGATTTATTCTATTATGTTTTGTATATGAATCTTTACAAGTGTGTCGATACAAAGGCTTGATTAAAACAAAGGTCTCAGCTGTGCTGTTAGGGATGCTCTCATATTTGTTTCAAATGTAATAAATCAAAGGATTTCAGGCTTTTCATCCTTTTATTTGTTTGGTTCTAACAGCAGCTGGATAAAAACATGCAGGTGATGAATATAATTGTGTGATATTATGAGCATTGTGAATAAAGAAAGAGCAGAGATAGTAAAAAGGAAACAGGTGATGGACGTGAGATTTTCAGAACAAAAGCTCCTCAGTGAGACGATCACCTGGACACAAGGTCAGGCAGCTGGGACTCATCTAGAGAGCAAAATGGAAAAGTGATCTGTGCAGAACATCACTGTTGATTGCAGTTATTTACATCAGACTTCTTCTCTGAGATAAGAGCACCATTTGTGGGAAAGATGACAGTATTTCCAGGCTGGATGCTGTTTGCAGGGAGAACTGAATGAAAGTCTCCTGCACCTCAGCGCTGAGGTCCACACCTGTGAACACAGATGAGGTCAATCTGCTGCAGCACGTAGAGCTTTACTGATCAGCAGGTTCAAAGGATTCAGCAGAGCGTAGAGTCAGAGCTAAACCTGGGAGTCACTCACGCAGTCCGGCTGGCGCATCTCCATCTGAACACCTCCGGTGTCGCGGCGCGGGCGTCTCAGATGGCCAACAGCCCCCGGTGGCACCTCCTCTCTCCACGCTGGTCCTCGGGGATTCCATCATCAGGAACGTGCGGATGAGGGTGGCGCTCACGCTGTTGTTCCCGGGAGCCACTGTTGTTGACATAGTGGACAGAATTCCCAACATTCTGGCATCCCACCCACAGGTTAACCGGCTCATCATCCACATCGGCACCAATGACATCCCCAAACAGCAATCTGAGCTGCTGAAGTTGGACTTCCTCCAACTCTTCAGCCTCCTTGGTCAGTTGCAGGTGAGTGCTTTTATCTCTGGGCCCACCCCCACCTGTGGCAGAGGGATAGGCCGTTTCAGCCGGCTGCTCAGCCTTAACACCTGGCTTTCCTCCGCCTGTGTCTCCCACGGCTTGGGTTTTATTAACAACTTTGATGCCTTCTGGGAGAGGAGGCATCTTTTTGGGGCAGACGGGCTCCACCTCAACGCCTGGGGACGCCGTTTGCTGTCCGCCAATTTGGCATTTGGCGTACAGCACTGCCGCACACCGCCCTGTCACTACCCCAAACTGACATTACCTGCTGATCCGTCTGCTACTGACTGATGTCCCCTTGGTCCCAGCTCCTATATTTGTTCCACTTTTAACAGTAATACACAAAACTCTGGACTAGGACCTTTCTCTCCCACAGTCAACACAATACCCGTCATAATCACAAACAGAGAGCAACAGAATTATCATAAATCCAGTAACTCCAAAATTATTAATAACCTCTGGCCTCTTCAAAAATATCAACATCCATCCAACTCTATTGTCAAAAATCCACCAGTCTCAATCAGCATGGCACTTTTAAATGTCCGCTCTCTGTCGAACAAGTCTTTTATTATTAATGATTTAATTTTAGATAATAAACTTGACTGTTTATTTTTAACTGAAACATGGCTGGGTTCAGATGCACCAGTTGTTCTCACTGAGGCCTCCCCACCAAATTTTAATTTCTCTTTTTCTATTAGAAGTGGTGAGAGAGGTGGTGAGACTGCATCTTTAGCCAACAACACACTCACCACCAAACAAATTTTATTTGATCATTTTACCACTTTTGAATTCCATGCTATTGTTTTCAGCAGCCCTCCAGTTTTATCTGTCATAGTTTACAGACCACCTAAAGACAGCGCTGCTTTTATCAAGGAATTCTCTGAATTTTTAACAAACATACACTCAAAATATAACATGATAATTTTAACCGGTGATTTTAACCTGCACATAGATAATCCTTTTGACCCTGCAGCAAAAGAATTCTTAAACATTCTTCACTGTTTGGATTTTATCCAGCACGTCACGCAGCCGACTCACAACAGAGGACACACTCTGGACCTGGTCATCACCCATGGGCTGTCCACCAGCGTGTCCTCTGTTGTTGACTTGGCTGTCTCTGACCACTACTGTGTGTTTTTTAACATCACCGGTTTTATTCAGCGGAAGACCTCGGTGCGACCTGTGAGGAGGTGCTATCTAACCTCTGAAGAGGCTGCAAATTTTACCAGGGTTTTAGTCAAATGCCCCCCTGTGATTTTACCTGCACCCTGCGATTTGATTTTTAGTTATTTCAACAGCAAACTGAAGAAAAGCCTTGACTCCGTTGCTCCACTCACCACCAAAAAGATTAACGTAAAACATGCATCACCCTGGAGAAACGAAGAAGTCAAAAAACTCAAAAGAAATTGCAGAACAGCAGAAAGGAGGTGGAGGAAAAATAAAAATACTATCAACCATCAAATATTTTGCGAGCAACTTAAAATGTACAATAATACATTAAGGAAGTCAAGAAATTCATACTTCGCCAAAATAATCAGTAAAAACAAAAATAATCCCAAGGTCCTCTTTTCCACCATAGATCATTTATTTAACCCTGATTTTAACAGCTCCCAAAGAACCCCACAGACTCGCTCTGTGAGCAGTTTGCAGACCACTTCAGAGGAAAGATCAGCGCCATCAGATCTGATATTTTATCTAATCGTGATATGATTTTAAATACATCTGAGGGCTCGATTGTACCTGAGGAGACACTGGACAGCTTTGTCCTGGTTAATGCTGAGAACCTGCAGAAAGTTTTCTCCACAGTGAGACCCACCACATGTCTTTTAGATCCAATCCCTTCTTCACTCTTTAAAACACTTTATGGATTTTTTGAGGCTGAGCTTTTATACATGATGAATTGCTCTCTTCAGTTGGGTGTCTTCCCTGCTGCCTTTAAAACGGCGGTGGTGAGGCCCCTTCTGAAGAAGAGCAATTTGGATTGTAATGATTTTAATAACTACAGACCTGTATCCAACTCACCATTTTTAAGTAAAATCTTAGAAAAACTTGTTTTTACTCAGATTACTGATTTTCTGAATGATAGACAGATCCTGGAGATATTCCAGTCTGGTTTTAGGGTGAACCACAGCACAGAGACGGCTCTCCTAAAGGTTTAAAGGTAATAACCTAAAGGTAATAACTATTGCATTTATTAAACTGATTTGCATTAGACTGCTGATTTATTGTGAATGAATGATATTGTTTTATGATGCATTATACTGCTGAGTTATAAGAAATACTGTTCGCAGAAAGTCATCGCCTTATTTGTCTGATTAGAAGAGAACAGCCTAACTAAGCCTAACAGGGGACAGGTACTTCTGCCCAACATGGCAGCCACAAAGTGAACTCATTTAGGTAAAGATAACCACATGCACCTAACCAGCCTGCACCAGCCTGACATTTCTTCCTCCTAAGTAAAAACCAATGGATGGATTGAACTTAGAGTCTCAGCTCAGTTTTCTATTTTGACCACCTACACCCCAAGATACTCTTTTAAAAAGTGTTGTTTTCAGATCCCTTTGAAGTTCATAAAGGGCCTGTTCATTTTCATTCAGATGTTTTATTACATAAATGTTACTGTTTTCTTTTGATTTATGCTCCCACTACACTGCACCTCTACAAACAACAATGCCACGGACTGTCAGCTGCTTTTACATGCTGTGAACATGAGTAGGTTTGATCAGAGTTTCAATTATCAAAGAAAAGACAAACTGAGCAAAAAGAAGGAAAAAAAGACCAACTTCTTCCCAACTGACAAGAAAAATACTCGTCATGTTTTCATAATAAAGGATCAGGCTCCCCATTTATGACAGCTTGGACCAATAATGTATGTTACACTGATGCTACTGTAGAGACAGGGTCAACATCTCTATTTAAATATAATTAATATACAAAACACAATAAAAGTTATACATGAATTATTCATTATTTTGACTATTGATAAAATTCATGTATACTAATCAAAGTTATACATGAGTAACGACATTATTAATAATGATTAATAATAATAATTCTAATGCCAACATGATGACTGTTCATAGCTCCTGCTTTGAAATACTGAACTTAAACATTGACCTGATGAAAGATCACAATTCACAGTGGCCCACTGTCAGAATCATTCTGAATATAAACTCATCGAGTTAATCTGAACCTTTCTCAAATGTGCTGTGAATAAATGCTGCTGCAAGCCACTGTGGGAAAGCTGTGTTATTATCATGGAAACATCTGTGACACAGAGGACGAGGACACAAAGGGACGACACGCAGAGGCTGTGTTCAAGTCAAAAATCCAAATCTTTAGTCCTAAACAGGCAGTGGTTACAAACAGGAAGACGAGCAGTCCATTAAACAGTCTACAGGGTCAAACATACAGAGAATTCAAACAGCTATTAAAAACAAATAACTGGACACTGAAAAACTTCAGTGATGTGTGAGGCACCAAAGGGAAGCAGCTGAGTATATTCAATGAATTCTCTTCAAATACAAAGACAGAAACTCCTACAGGCAGCATGCAAACTGAGCAGGATACACAAAGATCAGAGATTACAAAAGAAATCAGAAAAGGATTTCAAACTTACTGAGAGCAAGGCCTCTGTTACAAATCTGTCTAATAGAAAAACATGCTGTACAGATACAATACGCTCAGTGTTCATGGTCATTTAAAAACTGGCTCTACCTGAACCACTTCAATATTTTATGAAGTCACTGAGTCGACCATTTCTACAGTTTGTTTCCTTCATTGCAGTTAGAGTGCGGCTGGTAAGGATGAAAACACACACAGAGCGTAAATTGTCTTTGTTAGTAACAAACGTCAGCAAAGAAAAGACAAAACACACAAACACTCTCATGATATTCATGAATCATTAGAAAGCATCCAAACATTCTGCTCGTGGACTTTTACAGTCTTATTTGCACTCGCTCATCTTCATAATCATCCTGATCAATACATGACAGGGGAGGCTTTGAGGTAGGCGGGGCTCTCTGCTGATGTCAGCATGAAAGGCAGGACCAGCGTCTGCCACATGTTGGTGAAACATCACAGTACACTGGCGTGGTTTCCTTTCCAGATGTTGGACGTTTGACACTTCAACGTTGAGGCCAACAAGAAGACACAGTTTTGGGTGGGGTTGCTGCAGGGTTTCTAACTGAGCAAAAGCAGAAGCACACAGACCAACAGGGATCAGATGCTGAGTGTTAGAGGAACATCTGTGCTGATCACTGAATGCTGCTGTGGTCTCTTGTTGAAGTTGGCTGGTGGGACAGTCTAATAGTGATATCCTGCCCATCGGAGGAACACTTTTAAAAACACATGCAATACTTTGTTTGTGTTACAGTCACAGTTTATGTTATTTTTGTCCTTTAAAAGTGTTGCTGTACTATAAAGTCCTATAATTTGAGGCTAAAATGGCTCAGAGAGTCTCTCTCTCAGAGGATCTCCTTTAAAGTGGAGACGGCTTTATCCACTGATCCACGTCACTTTACCTGGATGTTTTCTTTGAAGCTGGATGAAGACTCCTCTCCCTCACTCCTGCTGCAGCTGTGTGGTCCAGTTGGCCTCTGAGGTCACAGTCAACATCTGTAGCAGAAGAGGGGAAATAAAAGTCCAGGTTACCAAAACTGGGAGCTTTTCCAAAATAGAGCGTAACTGGACTTTTTCAGCCTTACAGGCAGATAGTCGTCTGAAGCTGCAGCTTTTTCTTTTTAGCTTTTTCCAATCTCTGCTCTCGGCTTTCTTTGAGAACATGTCTGCTTTCTTGGCATGGGTCTGTCTGCTGTTGGTGAAGAGACTAAATCCACATACTCGCTACTAAGATCTCCTCAAGTAGTCTCAACCAGATTACAGTTTAAGAGTAAATGTCTCCTGAGAGTTTCACCTTGGGGAGATGCTGTCTTGCTAACATGCAATCATGAGCATTAATCTATGAGGTGAAAAAGTCATTTTAAAAGCTCCAGCCACAAGTTTTATTTCATCTGTGTTTTGGTCAGAGTCCCATCAGACCTCCAGAATGGTGTCAGAGTGTTTTCTATCCACGTGATGAGCACAGGCCTCAGGTCCAGACCTCCACGGGCACCATAGCCTCTTTGGAGCTAATAGGTGCAAGAAGGTTTTGTTGGGATAGGAACTGAAGAGGAAACTGACGAGGAAGGCAAGGATCTTCTTCAGCTCCTCCGAGCCGGGACCTCTTTGTGTAGGCCAGCATTGGCCAGGTAGCCCTCCAGCATCGCTGGATGGCCGACAGTGGAAAACCTAGAGGAGTAGGAGAGAAACAGCAGCTTGGAGCATGTCTTTATACTGTTTAGTTTTTAGAGCCACAGACTTTCTTTTAATGTCATTGTTCAGGATCTATGACTGATTATGTATTTATTGTATTCCTCCATGACTGTGTGACAGCAAGTGGAAAAAACCAGCTTCACCTTTGTTGATATGCTTGTAATTTTAATATTGATTAAATGGCCCATGAAATAATAGAAAGCTCATATATGAAAATGTATTTTAAGAAATAAAATGTTAATCTGAGTACAAAGGAGTACACTCACCTTCTGGTAGATGGAGGTGTAGCGAGCGCTGGTGAACATCCAGGCCTCCTCGTAGAACTGATCACTGATTGGATGCAAAACATCGATGGAGGATCTGTGTAAGCGCTGAGGATCGTCCTGATGGACAGAACAGAAGGAGAGTGAGACAAGTGAAGATATACTAAACAACACTGTGACATGAACTGAGCCACACACAGTTTGATTCACAGGTGATTGACACATTATTTGACCACGAGCAATCTTTTCTGGTTTGACGCCGTCTTTGTAGCCAGAAACCAGCTCTCTCCTCGGCTTCCTCCACTACACGCTTCCCCCACGCCAGTCTCCTCCGTCACTATAAAGGGGAGAGTCATGAGCTCCATCACCCTCACCTGTGCCGTCCAACGTCCCGCCACCAGCCTCCACTGCAGCAGGCCAGAGACCACATCCCTGCCACAATAAGTAAAAGTATATCCTTGCTGTACCCTTAATGCTAAATGTGCTAAATTAACCGCTGCCTTTGCCCCTTTGGGATTATTCTTATGTCACTGGGATGTTGACCTTTGACCTTCACATTAGAGAGATGGGCAGACATAATTAGTGTATGAGTTTTAAAGTAACAGGTAATAAAGAGAGTGCAGCAAATGTAGTCAGGTTTATTACTCTGTATCACACATGAGTGCCCGAGGGAGGCGGGGCTGACTGGGGAGACACAGGAAACAGAGAGACAGGGCTGACTCGACATGAAACGATGAAACGTGGGACACGGGAACAGAAACTAAACACAGGCTGAAATGAACACTGAGGGAGGGAGAACTAAGATTACTGAGAGCCTGATAAATAAGAAGAACAAAAACCAAGAAAAACAAGAGTCAAAGAAAACCAAAAACACAAAGCATTGGGCCAGGACCCACTGCTGTGACATTTATATGTGATAAAAACATTAAAAACTGCTCAGATGTTGAAATCTTTCTACGTATACTTTAGGTTCAGCTCTCCAGCCTGGCATTTGGTTAAGCATGATTCAAACATTTGATTTTGTTTAACTGGTTTTAATTATAGTTACTTTTTGTGAACATTTGTTGCAGCATTTAAAAATACATCATTTATTTTCAAACTTTTATTTGATTTAGAGCATCATATTTGACCAACGTAAATGTTTTAATTTCATATAAAATAACTGAAACAGTGAACTAAATATCTGAAATCTTTCCTTCCTTAAAAGTTATAATCCTACTTAAGTTATAGTGCAAACGCTTAAGCAACAAATATACTTGATGCTAATTAATTAATATTTCCCTTTGATGTTGCAACTATGCGGTCACTTCTGTCTTTAAACAAAATTATATTTTCCAGTTACAGAAATCATAAAGTCCAAACTAAAGTGCTACTGTTGCTATATGCATTTTATATAAATCATGGATGATGGTCCTGACATGAAGGAAGAGAAAGTTACAGGTTGCATCCTTTGACTTTGTCTCCGTGCCTTTGGGCGATTTTCAGAAGGACAGATGTTTCTGTTCAATTCTTAAATCAATTTTTTTCAAACGCAAACACTATTTTAAAGCTTCTAGAGAGTAAAATATTAATGATAATTATAATAACAATAATAAAAACAAAAGCTCTCAGATCCATCAAACCAAGCAGCAGAAAGAACAATAACTGAAGAGAAAACTTTAACCTTGTAGACTTCATTATGTTCCAGCTGCTCTACAGACGCTGTGACCTCGAACTTAAGCAGGTCGTAACGTATGTGCAGCTCAATAACTTCATAATCAGACCCTGTGGTATTTAGGCAGCAGAACAACTAAGAATAACAACTACAAATAATGTTTTTAGGTTTCTGTTGTACTGCAAGGTTCTGTACAGGAGAACCAAACCAAGAGCAAATATTACGTCTCATTTACACCTGAGCACGAAGAGCCATCAACATTTAGCAAATTGAATCATCTTTGTTTAGATGCAAGAAGAATCATATAGAAATGAAAGAGTAGAAATAGAAATCCAGAGCAAAGATATCCTCTAATTCAGCGTAGCACATGTGCAGCTGCTGCGATTCACGTAAGCATTCGGCTCGTCGCTGTTGCAGATTTTTCTCTCGCTGTTCTGGCTCACAGCGCTGCAAACACAAAAATAAATATCCCCAAAGGTGTGAAAGGGAGCTAATTAGTAAGAGTATTGTTACTCTCCGCAGGAGTAGTCCAGCAGTAGAAATCAGTCCAATAACAAGGTGTGTAACATCTAGCAGGGTGACAGAAAAACCCAGGGTAACTTCTAAGGACCTCAACGTCTCTCTCACATTGTGTTTTTTAAACATGCTTCCATTTGTCACTTCAGTCTTTACTCTGAAATACAGGAAGAGAAATCATGGCTGAAACAATTTCTCATGAAACCAGGGGTGTGGTCCAACAGTCAGTTTGGTGAGGAAGGTTCCTAACTGAGAGAAGTGACCCAGAAGTATCTGTGTAGCAGCCACAATGAATCCAGATCATGAGCTTTATTAACTGATCAAAGTCTCTTCTTTCATCTTCTGTATCATTCAGTTTGCATTGGTAATGCCCATTATTGTAATGCTTTTTTAAGACCAGCAAAACTTTATTTCACTTTGGGTTAGCTGGGATAAGTGATGGATGGAGGGAATTTTACTTCAGCCACAGAAATCCTAAACAGGAAGGAGGAGCAGAGTTACAGTGGATCACTATCCAGCAGGGAAACAAGGTTTATTTCAATTTCTTGGCCATGAGTGAGATTTACTGAGTGGGCAAATTAGGGAGACGACACCATCAGATCCCGAGCCCTCCATGTGTTAATCAAGAGACGGCTGCTGTGCTACAACCATAAATAATGAATAAATTAGGAGCTAAAGCTGAAAGGACAGTTTATTTGTACCATCTTCACGTGAACACATTCAAGAACATAACAGATGAAGAAACATTAAAAACTTCCACACTACATAAAGCAAGAAAAATAGTTTTTCTTTCAGGTGGTTTCAGAAAAACAGAAACATCAAACATCTCCAAGACTCTCTTTGAAAGAACTAAAAACCTTTGTTCTCATGGTCCAATCATGAGTGAACTCCCCGATGAAGCCTTGTGTGCTAAAACATGTCAGAGTTTTAAAGGTTAAACATGAGTTTCCAAAACGTTTTGCTGGAGAACAATGAACTATTTGACTGAGTTTCAATCATTTACAGACGAGCAAAACCAGGACAGAGAAAAAAGGACAAAACTGACCCAGTAAAACAACAGAAAAGAAGATCCCATGTAGATCTGTATTATGTAGAAGTTCAGCCCAGCAACCAGTTCAGTTCAACACAAGTTTAAATGATTCTATCTGAACTCTGTGGAGCCTGATCTCAAGCTTTTTGAGTCTGACACAGAAACCAGAGGATCTTTCTGTGTCTTCAGATTCACTGTGATCCAGTGATGGGAGTGATTTCAGCCCTGAGTGATCGCGCTGATGTTTGCACAGAGCAGACAATGAGGTGAATGTTTGGGCACATTGGTAACAGTGAAACAGTTTATTAGTAACGTGGGATCGTTTGTGTGCAGAGTATGAACTGAGATTCCTGAAGCTCTTGTCACACTGGTCACAGCTGTAGTTTCCTTCCATGTGTGCACGTTCATGAATGTTACGATTACCTGACTGTGAGAAGCTTCTCTCACAGTGTCTGCACTTGTGTGGTTTCTCTCCTGTGTGGACTCGTTTGTGTGATTTAAGCTGACTTTCAGTGGTGAAGGATGACCCACACTGATCACAGAGGTGCTTTTTAACCCCACTGTGAATCAGTTCATGTTGTTTTAAATCTCTTGGTGTGGTGAAGCTTCTCCCACATTCTTTGCAGTATTTCAGTTTGTCTCCAGTGTGTCTACGTTGATGTGTTTTAAGGGCAGCTTGCCAACTGAAAGTTTTTCCACAGAGGTCACAATGAAAGTCTTTCCCACCACCACAGTGATGACAGGGTTGAGAACTGGATCCATCTGTGTCGCTCTGCTTCTAAACAAAGACACAAAGACAGTGTAAGTCAGTCCTTCAACATTTGTATCCTGAACGTCGCCTGAAATAAAGAGCATCTCTGCAGACGTCCAACTACATTTGACTGTTTCAGTTAACACACTCAGTTTACTGGGCTGCAATAACTACAATACTACCACCATAATACTACAGTAATACTAAAATCATAACTGAAAGGAAAATCTGAATAATCACTCAGAGCTGCTTTTCCATGCAGTAGAATTGCTAACATGCTAACACAGTTTAATGAGCAGAGTTGTTCCAAACAGTCAGGCTAAAATGACAAGATAACAATATAAATACATACCTCACAGTAGCTGCACTTGTAGAGTCTCTTTCTGGTGTGGATCTGTTGGTGTTGTCTCAGGTGATGTGGAGCTTTAAAAGTCTTCTCACACAGGTCACATTGATAAGGTCTCTCCTCAGTGTGGGTAAACATGTGCTGTTGTAAGTGTGCGTCTGTTGTAAACTCTTTGCCACACTGTTCACAGCAGTACACATCATGTCTGGTGTGAATGCGTAGGTGTGTATTTCGGTACCCTCTCTGGCTGAAAGTTTTTCCACAGATGTCACAGCTGTATGCCTTAATTCCAGAGTGGGTAACTAGATGCCTCTGTAAGTGGCTACTGTGAGTAAAAGCTCTGCCACACTGATCACAGCTGTACGCTTTAACTCCACTGTGGATGAGTTGGTGTTTTTTTAGGGAACCCTTCAAGGAAAAAGACTTTCCACACAAGTCACAGCTGAACGGTCTCTCTCCAGTGTGGATGACCTGATGCTGTTTTAGTGAAGCCCTCACAGTAAAACCCTTCCCACACTCGTCACAGGTGTGTTTTTTCTCTCCCTTTCTTCTGTGAGGTTTGTCGGCCTCCTGAGAGCGCTGACTTCTGGCTCCATGTTGGTCCTGCAGTGACAGAGATACAAACAGAGGCAGTGAGTGAAATGCAGTCGTGGAACAAACTCAACCTTCAAACTCCATTAACACTAGTTTTAAACCTGAAGGTGGAGCGTGGCACCAAACACCTTAAAGGTCTCTTATCCCCACCTGCTGGTAGTTCTAACACATTACATCCAACCTGCTGTTAAAGATAATTCATGACTGTTCAAACACTAAAATCATGCACACACACACACACACACACACACACACACACACACACACACATTATTTTATAATTTAGATTATTTTGTTGTTTCCTATTACATATTTCTATAATTTGTATAGATTTATACAGAATTATTCAGTGATAATAAATCCTATGTTTGTTTATTCTAAAGGAACCCCGTTAGCTTCCACAACAGATGTTGCTCGTCTTCCGTCAAATACTCACATAAAATATTACACAATAAAGTGGATTCAAGATATCCACATAATTTCACTCTTACATCCACAGTGAGGTTTCACAATTGTTCAAATATAAGCAATCAATAATAATAATAATAATATCAATAACATTGAGGCACATTAGACAAATTTCAAAAACAAATCATGTCTTACAATATTTACAACAACTAAAAGCTCTGTAAATCGGCTTTTAAGTGTTCATTGAAGTTTTGAATAATTCTCTAATTTTTTAAGGCAACTTATTCCACTTAAAAGTTGCTCTAAATGTAACAGTTTTACAAAACGTTACTTTTAACTCGAGCATTTACTAAATTGCAGCTTGTTGAAAACTGTGTAATATGATGATGTATTTCATCTGGATACTGCAGCTGAGCAGAATAAATGTGGTGTGTTTAACAGAATTGCTTTCTTTAGAACTACAAGTAAGCCATAGAATATTTTAGCCTGTACAGGAAGCCAAGAAAGGTTATTATGCATTTTATCAATATTAGTATAGTATGAACATCTTCACACTAATCTGGACGCCTTATTCTGGACTAACTGAAGTCTGTTAAGATCTGTCTTATTAGCTGCTGACCAAATGATTGAACAATACTCCAGATGAGACATTACTAGTGCATTAATGACATCTTTCATAATGAAGAAGTGATACACAAAGAGCATTTCATAGCCATAGCTATGCCTTGTCGGCAGAGTTATGTGACATTAGTGATGTTTGTACTTTCAGCGTTAACTTGGTTTTAAAGCCTTTAAAATATACGCCGTTCAATAGTCGACCTTAATCTGACAGAGAATGTGATGATTTTGTGGATAATTAAAGTCAGTCATATATCCACAAACACAACAAGCTGAAAGTCAGTGATGCTGCTCGGTTTGCAGTCCTGAACATCACGGCACAAGCAGGATTCACTGCACTGTTAATGTTAGCTGTGTTATATTGCTGCCTCTGTTCGGTGGTGTCGAGCCAAACGTACTTTAACGTGTGTTTGAACGAGCTGACGGTTCACTCGTTAAGCTGAAAGAAAGATGCTTTAATCACAGCAGCCACACATGTGTCCACTGCACCATCTGGAACTCTTCTTGTTTACACTCGTAATAACACAAACACTAAATCCTGCTTCTCTGGTGCTGTTGTGTAGCAGTGTGTACACCTGAGACTGTCACCTGTCTGTCTGTCCTGCACTCTCTCTCTGTTTCTTTCTCTCTGATTGTGGAATAAAAGTATGAACATGTGTTTATAAGTTACACTTGTGTTTGAATCCTGCAGCTTATCACACATTTGATTTCCATGTGTGACGACTGCAAGTGTCCAGAGTGAGGACAGACTGAGGGAGCCACTGCTGCACATCATCTGTGAGGCTTTGCAGCCCTGATGATCCACCAGGACAAACTCAGCAGTGTGTGAGGAAGAGGAGGAGGAAGAGCCAGCAGCAGCTGACAGATGGAGAGAATAGACAGACTGTTCCCTGTTTGTGAAGCACTGCTAGGAAAGTTTAACATAACTGTCTGTGCTGAATCAGTCTTATTAGTTAATGTTCAAATAATGTGATCATCCCAGTGTTTTCAGTGTGGGAGAAAGTACTCAGGGCCTTCAAGTTACACACTATGAAAGGCAGCAACAAGTTTAATGTTCAGAAACCTAAAGTCTGTATCAGCAGCAGAATGGAGCTAAAATAAATGTTGGTTTCAGTTCTATGAAGCTTTGAGTCTGTGAAGGTTCTCAGTCATCCAGGTCATCGTAGTCAAAGGAGCTTGCAAAGAAAAGCGTCTGGACTTCTTTAAGTTAATTGAAGACGTTTCACCTCTCATCCGAGAAGCTTCTTCAGTTCTCTCTCTTCACTTGCATACCCACCACGGAGGCCGAGGAGACTGTCAGAAAATGACTACAAGAAGACAGCTCCTTGGAGGACAGGACCAACTTCACAGCCGATCAGATTTGCACCCTGTTAGACCTCTGCCTCACCACTACATATTTCAAATACAACGAAGGCTTTTACAGACAAAAACATGGCTGTGCCATGGGCTCCCCCGTGTCACCTATTGTAGCCAACCTTTACATGGAGGAAGTGGAAAGGAAGGCTCTTGGCTCTTTCAAAGGAAGAGTACCCAGCCACTGGTACAGATATGTGGACGACACCTGGGTCAAAATCAAGACACAAGAAGTGGAATCCTTCACTGCGCACATTAACACTGTGGATAAAAACATCAAGTTCACCAGGGAAGACACAAAGGACAACTGTTTGCCCTTCCTGGACTGCACTGTGCACATTGAAGAGAACGGCAACCTCAACATCGAAGTTTACCGGAAGCCCACACACACGGACCAGTACCTCCTCTTTGACTCCCATCACCCTCTGGAACACAAACTTGGAGTAATTAGGACCCTACACCACCGGGCAGAACATGTTCCCTCTAAGCCTGAAGGAAAAAAGAAGGAACACACACATGTAAAGGAAGCACTCAAAACGTGCGGCTATCCTAAATGGGCGTTTTTAAAGTCAGCAAAGAGGCACAGAAAAGAAGACCAGACACCAGCGAGGGAGGATAAGAAGGACAGACGCAACAACATTGTCATCCCCTATGTAGCCGGTGTATCAGAGAAACTCAGGAGAGTTTTCTCCAAGCATGACATCCCGGTGCATTTCAGACCCAGCAACACGCTCAGACACAAACTGGTTCACCCGAAAGATAAAACGCCAAAACACAGACTCAACAACGTGGTGTATGCTGTACAGTGCAGCGAGGAATGCCCAGACCTCTACATTGGAGAGACCAAACAGCCACTTCACAAGCGCATGGCACAACACAGAAGAGCCACCTCCACAGGACAAGACTCAGCAGTCCATCTGCATCTTAAGGATAAAGGACACTCTTTCGAGGATGCCAATGTTCACATTTTGGACAGAGAGGACAGATGGTTTGAAAGCGGAGTGAAAGAATCCATCTATGTCCACTGTGAGCGACCATCTTTGAACAGAGGCGGGGTTTACGACACCAACTCTCTGCCATCTATAATCCAGTTTTGAGATCCCTTCCCAGACGCCTTAACGCCCACTCACATCCTGGGTCATCTGATCTCAGGAATTCGCATGACAAGGTGGGGCCAGGTTTCACAATGAACTCACCCGAAACTCTGGCTGATTGGGACCCACACCCAGTTTCACACCTTGGCTCAGGCGATTAGAGGAGGGGGGTCCTTTTGTCCCTCTGTGGGGGGTCACTCCCACTAGGTTTATATCTGGGACTCTCCACCATTTGACCTTAGAACTGAAGAAGCTTCTCGGATGAGAGGTGAAACGTCTTCAAGCAACTTACAGAAGTCCAGACGCTTTTCTTTGCAAGCTCCTTTGACTATGAAGCTTTGAGTATTTTGGATCAGTAGCTGCTGTGTTTGTTGCATCATATTGCTGTAACTGTTTATATGCTTTATATATTCTGAGCTAAGTTGATCTATAGTGTTACATCATATTCTATAAGGATGTTATGTGTTTGTAGACCTTCTGCCCAGTTTGACCCATTTAGCAGAAGTCAGCCTGTTTAAGGCTCTGATATCTATTCTGTGTGACTTACAGCAGTTATGACATGGTCTGATTTTCTCACCCAATAAAGGAATATTTCATATATCAGTCTACTCTTCATTCTATCAGACACAGTTATCACAGCTCCTACATTTGCTTTTTACACATATATGTAAGCATTGAGCCAAATTTAGTACCAACATACTGAAGTAACAATATTTGTCTCTTATATATGATACATCTGTATACACACTGTCACAGATACTTGTCTGTGAGTGAAGTGATTAATATAATAACTATAATATTGGCCATATTATATTTACATTACCACAGTGAGATGACTTTAGTCTCATGAACAACATCAGCTAATTGTTATTTACAGCTAATCTTAAACGACTGTTCAGCACAGAAATGAAGCCCAACAATCATGTTTCACAGTCCTGTGGTCTCAGCCTCAGATACTCATCAAATCACACAGAGCTCATGTAGAAACAAATGAACTAAATATGTTCTCCTTCATTTCTGTCAAACAAAGCTGTATGAAACGTTTCCAGCTGTTAGTATCATGGTTGCTAGGCAACCTGGGCAGCGCGACGGAGGCTAGACGTCCCATTTCACGAGCCTACGAGCCTCGCACTTCGGCCTTAGCGGTCTTTGAGTACGCGGCCCTTGAGGACTTTAAAGCTGCAGAACCTGAATCGGGATACAGCCATGATGATCTCCAGCCTCGTGCTCGCCAACATTCTCACCTGAGTTAAGAAGACGATCACTGAAATGGTCTCAGCAGGTCCTTTGATGACAGCAATGAAATGCAGTGGTAAGGCTTTTTGGGGATTAAGTTCGTTTTCATGGCAAAGAAGGACGATGCAGTTCATCTGATCACTCCTCATAACATTCTGGAGTGCAGGCAAAATGCTATTATAAAAACTTAAGCAGCAACTTCTCCAGGTTCCAATATTTATGCAATTCTCAAACCTTTTGGCCACGACTGTATAACCTCTTCTGAAGTTTAGTGGATATTATACATGGTTATGCTCAGGATGTGTCGGCCAGTTTCCACTGGAAACGCCTTTTGGTTAAACTGTCAGCGAGGAATTTGCATTTGCACTGTTACATTTTTATATAACTTTAATGCACATAAACAACAGCTGCTTGTTTCAGTGAAAATACATTGATGGGTTTTTAATAAAGTTGTGCAGCTGTAAAGTATTTTGTCTGCTGTCAATTCTATCGTCAGCTACATCGTTATGGCAAATATTCAAATGTATATGGTGATAAGTATCTTTGGTCATATGGTCCTGCTCTGTCTGTCACCTTCTGTGTTGAGCTCATTGTTTCCTCTGTAGTGGCTGAGCTGAGTCCAAGTAGCTGAAAATGTTCCTCTGCTGCTCCGTCAGACTCTCCTCCTCCTGCTGATCAGCTGGGACACAAAACAGATCTTTGTTAGGCTCCACACTGCACTGAAGAGTCAAAGTGTCTCATATGTTCATCTGACAAGTAAAAGAACACATTTTTGTTTCCCGAGGTGGGCAACTTGTTGGAAACAAACACAAAAGGTTTGAGCACTGATACCTGCCATTGCTGGCATTGAAAGATGCAACGCCAGCAATGTGGATTGTCAAGACTCAAACCAATCATCAAGCAAAGACAACAGGGATCATTTGTTTCTGTTTATTTAGCATTCACAGCATTTGTAGTTGCCTTCTGTGCAGGGGAAGTCCACGCACACTGTGTGGTACCACCATCCGCAGAAGGTGCATTCAACCTCTGTAAGAGAAACGAGATTGTCTGAGACTGAAATGATATTAACTAAAGAAGTGGTGATTTGTAAAACTTCACATTTTGATCCGGGACGTACTCTGCATGAAAACAAGCGCTCACTCTTCCTGCTCAACAAATGACAAGGGCGGAGCCTTATACCACGTGATACAGAAGCTGTGCCGTGTAATGCTAAAATTAGCAGGGAAACAACAACGGAGAGCATGTCAGGGATGACGAGAAAGTGACAGGAGAAAATCCGTCCCGGTCAACCACCCAAACATCAATAACGGGAACTTTATACAGCGCTTCCCTATACACGTCGAACTCCCGCAGGCACAAAGACATTACGGAGGCTATCACTTATCACCTGACCAAAGATATGGCTCCATCAACACTGTGCAAAACGAGGGATTTAGGAAAACGATCAACACCCTAGACAAACGCTACACAGTGCCGTCCCGCAACTATTTTTCTATTGTTGCACTACCTGCTCTGTACACGCAGCGTCGAGCAACGGTGGAGACGGAATTTCAAGCAGGACAACATTTTGCTGCAACAACAAAACGTGAGACATTTGTTGTTTTATGTTTATTTATTGTTATGACAGAATCATGATCTCAATTCTAAGCCAAAAAATGGTGATTCTCATTTTATGCAAACTCGTGCAGCCCTAACATTAACACAAAACTATTGTTTCACCAGAGAAACACACATGAAGAGAGAGAGAGAGACAATAACAGCTACCAAACAGTCGTCATAATTCGTCACACAATGAGAAAAGGACAAATCAACAAGTAACAATGACTAATTAATATTAAAATCTGTAACATAATGTATTGTTTGGAGTTTAGTCTGATTGGTTCAGGATGAGCTGCCATTATCCAATCACACGTCTGCTTACCTGCATCTTTTCTCTTTTTTCTAACCTGAGCACCTGATGGCTTTGAACTTTTGTTGTCCATCTTCCATTGGTTTGAATTTTGCGCTCCAGTACAAACAGAAATCCCCCAACCCGAGGATCAGCACAATTAACCTAACAGACCTACACCTTAGTTCACAGATTCACTTTGTCTAAGGTTGATTTCTGGGATTTCACACAACCCAGGATTCAGATCGTGAATCCATGATGGGCTTGGATTTACATCATTATAAATGAAATGTGCTCTACTTGGAAGCAGCCGGCCCCGCCCCTTTTGACGGGTTGTGTGAGACTTTAAATCATCAAACTGTAAATTATAAATTTAAATTGTTATTGATCCTTTACCCCGAGTCCTAAAGTGTAGATTTATTTTCTTACTCTTCTTATATTTATTGTTTGTTTACTTGCACCGCTGTAACTGCAGCCTCGTCGTCTCGTCTCTCTATATGCTGGACTGTCTGTAGCGGAGATGACAATAAAGTTTACTTTGACTTCAGCAGCGCGCAGGCGCACCGAGGGCTCTCGCGCTCACTTTATAGAATTTAGAAAAAACATCGGTGCAGATTATAAGTCTGTATCATAATATCTGTTTGTTGTTTTTATTTTGTTTTGCGAGTTGGTTATTAGATGCCGCTCCAGCCAGCCAGAGACTCCCCGCCGCCCCGCCCTCTCCTCCCTGTGCCGCCAGCAGCAGGCACACCTCGCAAACGGAGGGCGCCCTTACTCCCAGCAAATGGCTGATAGAAAACCGATCGGTGCCTACGAATTTCCCAATATGCGCTGGCATGACGTCGGGGAAGCATGGGTACGACCGATTCTTTTATTTTTTTCTTGCCCGTGATGCCCCCCCCCCCCCCACCACGATGCATTCTATTGGTTTGCACACTTACACACACCCAGCTGTGGTTTCCGGTTTTGCTGGACTCTGGAGAGCCCCGCCTTTAACGCTCTTCTCTCACAGAGAGCAACAGAAAACTTGGAAAAACTCCAGATTGACTGAACTCAGTTCAAAGTTACCTTGACACCTTTAGATGTGAGACGTAGTGATGGTCCGCTTGAAGCTGACGCTCCGGTGCGTGTGTCAGAAAGATCAACGCGCTGCTTCAGAAGCACCGTGTCGAGGCTTGATTCGTTTGGCCAGAGTCACGTGATCAGTGACGTCTGAAGCTTCGTTTAGAACGTACCTTTTTTTAAATCGAACTTTATTGAAACACAATGAGTATACAACATACAAACAGATGAAGTTTACAAAAGAACAGAACATGAACATACAGAACCAGGAGTAAAAAAATTATGATACGAGTAGGCGAAAAAAATCAACATATTGTAACGTGCAGTGGAGATGAAGCCAGCCGCGGAGGTGTGCAGGTGGATAGCGAATGAGCAACAGCTTCTGACTTTCCAAAAAGTACTCATTTATTTACAATATCAAAAATAAAAGTGCTACCTCTACCACACATTACTAAAGAGCACACTAGTCCGCGTACACACGGGAGCATCCATTACAGGAGGAGTGCGAAGAAGAACAAAAAGGGGGTGACACCAGTCGTGAGACAGGAGGCGCCGCCATGTGGTGATACACTGCATTACAATAGCAACTGTTACAATATAAATATTGTTCTGAGAGGCTTTTTGTTGGTTGAGTCTGAAATTGATTGTATGTACAATTCATATCCTTATAAAACGGCAGAAATATGGTGTTTTATTAATAAACTTACATTTATGGATATAAAATAGCTAAAAGTATTAACATGCCTCAGAGAAATCACTAATAACACTAAGGGCTGGACGGATTTGATTTGCATTCTTCAAGAAGAGTGTGGTGTCATCAGCTAGCTGGCTGATGATGAGCTCCTTATCAGCTGTGCTGATTCCTTGTATAACAGGTCAAATCTCGGGGTGGAGTCTTAATCATTTTAATTGAGCTATTGCCATTCGTGTACAAGGTTTTGATAGCTTTACAGAAAAATGCCAAATTTTTCCAAAGAGTGTAAAATAAATTGATGTTCAATTGTATCAAAAGCCTTTTAAAAATCCAGGAAGAGAATGAAGCTATAGTCAGATACCAAATCAGAGTAATCAAGTAGATCTAAAACCAGTCTCATGTTCTTAGAAAGGTGTCTGTTTCTCATAAAGCCTGATTGTGTCTCATCGATAATTGTGTCCAAGAACTCTTTCATTCTGTTAGCAAGTACTAAAGCCATAATCTCATAGTCATCATTGAGCAGACAGATGGGTCTCCAATTATCAATAAGAAGTAAGTCTTTGTTTGGCTTTGGAATAAGTGTTATGAGACCCTGAGTAAGAGTAGGAGGGAGGATGTTATTCTCTACACTTCCTATGAAAAGCTGCAGTAAGAACGGAGCCAGGAGATTAGAAAATGATTCATAAAACTCTGCAGTTAAACCATCTGTGCCGGGAGATTTGTTGGCCTTAAGTGCAGAAATAGGATTACAAACGTCCTCCACAGTCAGAGGGCTGTCACAGTGACTTCTATCTTCCACAACAATAGTTTTTAGGTTTTTAATATTATTGAGAAACAGCGTTGAGACATATATATATATATATTCTACTTTTCTAAATGATTGACTATTTCAATGGAGAACCTAAATGACACGGACCTGTGTTTGTTATTACATATCTCTATTTTGAATGTGACAAGTCTATCATTGCCTGTTATTCATAGGTATTAACAGAGTTTTTGGCCTTTTTTTCCTCTATAACAGTTAATTGACTCTTTACAGTGGCCTGCTATGGTTAATAATAACATGTTCAGTCATGAGTGAAATCAAAGCTTTTCTTCACTTTAGCATTTAACATTCCCAACAATATAATGTGATACCTTAATTAAAACACAATTTTCTTAATGCAAACATCAGTGACTCAACATTAGCAACCAAAGGGTTCAGTCTGCAGCTCACACTCATGTGAAGCTACAGCCTCCCCCTTTAGTCTCTGTCATCCTTCTGCTCCTGCACAAACAAAGCAAGACAAAACCTCCACCCTTCTTCTACAGGCTGGGTGAATTGTTGTGGACATTCACTAATCCTAAAGTCGGCACCGTTTTTGTCTCAGTATCAAGTCAGTTAAACTTTTAGTCGTCAGTCCATCACAGTCCAGTCACATGCATACATCCACACACATTCATACCAGATATTGCTGATAATGGAGTCTCACGCGCAGCCTATTCGAGCCTCCATCACCAGCAAGATGACGTCATCATTTTAAAGGAAAACAGCTCCTTGTTTTTGGACTGGATTGACTCGCTGCAATCCTTTTAGGCTCAGGACTTCTCATGTGATCAATGTCACATATAAGTGAATTTCTCCCAAGCCCATTATAATCATGGAGAAAAACACTTTGCCACTGTTTCCAGTAAGAATATTTTATAGCGCTTTAAAGTTCAACCTCTCAGGTCTGGATTAAAGAGCTGATTTGTTAAATCGGGAACTCACAAAATACCAAAATATCACCACCGGTGGATCACACCTCTCAGATGTTCTTATCTCAGTGCACTGTAACAAAAGCACAAACAAACGCAACCAATAAAATACTAATAAAGTAACAAATACTGGGGCCCATTGCAAACATGTCCAAGCATAAAACCATCTTTCTCTCTCTTAGAGAAAGAAAACAATCCAAACCTCACTGATAAAATCAACCTAGTGTCAAGCAAAACCCAAAAATCAACCAAAACTTCACCAGAAAGTTTTCCTCCCTCCCGGGACAATATTGTGCAGGAATACAGGCACCGTAACTCCTTTTGCACTGACAAAAACATGTTGGATTTACTTGATTCAATAGTGGACACTGGTTGCACACAAAGGTTTTGCTTTGGCAGAAACTTAAACAACTGAGTTAAATCAACACAACCTTTTCATATTCAGTAAAGCTGCATGTTGTGTTCATAAAACACGATTGAAACATGTTCAGATGGAGTAAGTTGAGCTCCTGGAACATTTTAATCCTTCAATTGAAATTGAATGGGTCTACAACAACTACCATCCTCCTATCTCTATCCTGGTTGCAGCAGGGCTGGGAAATAACCCTGAAGTGATAGGTTACCAGGCAGGGTACACCCTGGACAGCTCACCAGTCTATCAGATAGAAACACACAGCCGTTTACATTCATGGATAATTTAGCCCAGGACCTTCTTACTGTGGAGCAACAGCACTAACCAGCATGCCAACAATGGAGGAAATACAGGAAAGCTATGATTTCCTGTATTTGAGGCAGAATTATTTTGTTCTGGCCCTTGACAGGTTAATCCACAATAAATAGCAACAGCATGCATGTGGTGTGTGTGTGTCGTTGTCTGCCTCTTATAACTCCAGTGATTTTCCTGTAGTTTGAAATCTTATGCGGTGTTGACACAATAATTTGTTGTAAACCAGGAAATTCCCAACTGTGGTAGAAAGCACAGCTTAGCCTCAGCAAATGTTCAAAGAAAAGTCGTCACTTCCTGATTTCTGCTTCACTGATAAATATTGTCACACTGGGGTTTTTGCAAATGATATCAGTGAGCACTGTGTGGCAGCTGGAGTCAGACAACTGAAGCTCCCACAATCAAGACCACAAACAGCTTTCAAAGGAGATTTGAAGCTTTTCTGGCAGCAAGCTTCATGATTTATGGGACTGGAACTGGAACAGAAACTACCTGATCACCAATGGTGAGCTGGCATGGAATTATTTTTATGACATTTTATCAAAGTTATAAATAAGCATGCCCATTAACACATAGTGAGTGAGCATGTTGTCTTCCCACGCAGTGAACAGCGGATGCTAATGTTTTTGTCACTTTTTACAGAGTCAAACTCAAAGTAAGGTCAGTGCTTCCACGCTTTAAACGCTGCACGCTCACACTCTCTCCACACTCGATAGATTATCCATTGTTCATCTGCACACAGCTGCGGTTTTAGTAACGCAGTAACGCAGCGTGCTTATGGGAAAGTAACAGTAATCTAATTACCTTTTTTGCAATAGTAATCCCTCACTTTACTCGTTTCTTGAAAAAAGTAATCGGATTACTGCCCATCTCTGGTTGGAGCTGTGCACTTGTGGGTTCCACCTTGTGTACACGTTTATCTTTGCTGTGTGTACTTGTACCTCTGAGTGGAAGCTGAACTCTTGAGTTCGAGTATCGAAGCATCAGCTGTGACGTTAAAGTCCAAACAGCTCGTTCATTTGACGTGCAAATGAACGAAGGTAACGCCGTTTTCATGTGGATGTGTCACTGAGACACTTTCCACATCCACAGCTCACAAAATGGGAAAACTATAGAAGTATAACAATGAAGAAGTTATTATGTTACGGGTCCCAAGGATGAAGACCTCGATGACAAATATGTTACCTGTAAAAGCAGGTGAAGAGCAGAGTAAGGAAGACACGATGCGTCTCTGCTTTCCTCCAGAACGTGTCTGAGTCTGATTTATTTCACACAAATAAATGCTATAAAACACTAAACATGAGCTTTCAATATACTGTTCAGCTGGTTCCTCATTCACATCAATTACATTTACTTATTTCACAACATCAGTGAAATATACTCTTTTTAACTGGTTCAGTTTCTCAAGTTCACACTTCTTTCCATAACAGTTACATCCTTTTATCATATCAATAAACACATCACATTGTCTTCTGCAGTGTCTTACTGGCTAAACAGTTCTATTCAATAACAGCATTGGTAAATACATTACATTTGTTCCCTCCAGTAATTTACTGGCAAAATCACTATTTAGTGCATCATGAAACACAGCTTGTTGAATCAACCCATGAATGCCTCTGTTAGCTACACAGAGTTGCTCAGAGTGCTTGTGTTACACTAGCTAATCTACTCAGTCACTTTAACAGAACTATTAACATTCACATCTCACAGAACTGATTTGATTGGAGCATTACAACACGTTTGCACAGAGCATAGGAGCGCACTGACTCTGCTTCACGAGCGCTCCACCTAACGAGCGGGCTCGCGGTGCGGTCGCGCGGGACACTCCTCTGGTTTTCTCCCGTGTTTACATATAAATAACTTTGGCGGACCGCCTTAACTCTCCCATTCACATTAACGTGGGTAACCATGGTGACAATAAACAACATTTTCGGTGCGAGCACCGTGTACCGACCTGTAAAAGCAGGTGAAGAGCAGAGTAAGGAAGACACGATGCGTCTCTGCTTTCCTCCAGAACGTGTCTGAGGAAGCAGCGGAAGGTGGGCTCCACTTACTGCTCCCCGAAACCCCGGAGCAAGCACCAAAGTTCCGCCCTCACTGCTTTCTAACATAAAATGAATCCCTGTTACATGGATTTTCTATCCTCTTAAAGAAACTGAAAATAAATACATATAGCAATGAAAAATGTCCCGTTACATGAGTGT
The DNA here is from genome assembly GCF_965226115.1 of Aulonocara stuartgranti. Taxonomy (NCBI): domain Eukaryota; kingdom Metazoa; phylum Chordata; class Actinopteri; order Cichliformes; family Cichlidae; genus Aulonocara; species Aulonocara stuartgranti. The sequence continues at coordinate 2,676,834 of NC_138941.1, read as the reverse complement.
TTTACACAAAATAATATTCATGTGGTCATTCCCTCACAGGGGTGCCACAACTACACTGCTGTTTTGACAGAGACACAGTGTGTTTATCTAACTTGGCTGAAGCCAAAGTTCTCCAGACAAATTCAGTCTGTTTCTGCCAAGTGTGAACTCACTGGATGAGCGCCAGATACACAGAATCAAAAAGGGATAAATTACTTTTCTTATGTCATGTTCCCGTCACAAACTGGCTCAAGGAGAGGGGAAGCAGGAGTCCACAGATGAAATGTTCCTATAAATAAAGTGGAATTTATTCAAACTTTACCAAAACTTCAACACATCAAATACAAGCAGTTCAGCAGGGAGTGGATGTGTGTTGCATGTGCCAGGTGGATGCAGAGAGAGGCCAGGGCCACGTTCAAACCTGAACACGCTGCACAGTGTTTTCTTCCATTTGTTAGGGATGAATGAAATGCTTCCTTGAAAGGATGTGTGCAGTCACCAGTGGGCGTGGAAGCATGTGCGCCCTCATTTGGTGGGTGTGCAAGAAAAGTCCTCCTGTCACACAGCAATGCCTACATAAATCACACCACTCTGCTTAAAATAATAATGTTTAGTGAAGCAGGTGAAGCAAAGGGCTGCTTTTAATAGGCTGGGAGACCCAGGTGTGCTGCTTTAGCTGCTGAGCCTCTTATGACAGAACAGCGGAGAGTGGTAAGAAGGGAGGAGGGGGTCTGGCTGTGTTTGTGAACGATAGATGGTGTAACTCTGGGCATTTCTCTATCAAAGAGACGCTATGCTGTAAGGACATTGAGCTGCTAGCGGTTAGCATGAGACCGTACTATCTACCACGAGAGTTTACACACGTGATTATGATAGCTGTGTATGTCCCGCCCTCTGCTAACGCTGCAGCAGCCTGTGAGGTCCTGCACACTGTAACCAGCAGACTCCAAACACAGCACCCTCAGGCCCTTTTCCTGATCTCTGGGGACTTTAAAGATGATGTAACCATTTAATTATGGTTACATAATTAATTATGTAATTAATTATACAAAATGCAAAACGCTCAGCTGTGTCTCCAATCAAAGCTCTGTAACTTCAGAGGTGATGTTCATATGTTGACTAATGGTTTTCTTTCATTTTTGATGTACTGCAGAATATTTGTATAAAATCCAGGCCAGGAAAATCTCCTTCATGTGTTTCTGTGTTTTGTCTTCAGCTACGTTGACACAAAGGCCTCTGCTGTGACGCTCACACCTTTGATAAAGTCTGGAGAGTGTCAGCTTCCTGTTTATAGATACAAAAATATGTAATGTTGTGAACTCTGGCCGCAGCGGCGCAAGAAAAAGGAGAATTACGGGAAGCACTCACAACAGGTAAAATCAAAATAACAAAGTAAAGTACGATAAAATAAAAAACAACAAAAGAACAACACAATATACTTCCCCGTACTGTTACTGCTAACCTCTGTTAACCTAGTAACTCTTACCTTCTAACTGACAGCTGGTCAATAAACGAGCTCCATAAACGCTCCATATTCACCTTTACATGGAATATAAAGGGAAAAGAAGAAACACAGTGCTGTGTCAGCGTTAGACATATAGATATATCCTTGCTTTTAATACATTTGAAGGTGGGTGGGAGAGGTGCTTCTCCGCGTAGTCTACGGTCTCTTTGGGATCGGTAAAGCTTTTCCTCACATCACCATGGGTCACTAACAGCTTTGCAGGGTATAGCAGTCTGTACCTGACGCCGGTCATCCCACGTAGTCTTCCTCTCATATTTGCAAATGCGGCTCTGCGTTTCCAACAGAGGGAGGGAAATCTGGGAGGATGTTTATTTTAAAAACCCTTATACATCAGGTTCTTGTTCTCTGCAGCTTTCAGCAGAATTTCCTCACCAATGTGGTAGTAGTGCAATCTCAAGATGATGGGCCGAGGAAGATGACTTTGTTTGGGACGCTGGCGATTCACTCTATGTGCTCGATCGATGAGTGGCTTCTCCTCGAGAGATAGCGCCTCCGCCAACAGGTGTGAACCAACTCAGTCATCTTGGGTCCCTCTGTGCCTTCTGGTATTCCTGCAGTTCTTAAATGATTCCTCCTGGAGTGCCTCAAGAGCTCCACATCTCTCATCTAACTTCTTTACCTCCGCAGACAAACGCTCCACAGTGGCCTGGAGAGTGGCGATGGTGTCAGAGTGGTTCGAGGCACAGTCCTGCAGTTCAGTCAAAGTGTTATCATGCCTGGCCACGTCGCTTTTTATGTCCGAAATTGAGGGCTGGATGCTCTGGTTCAAGGATGATATCCTGCCTCCTATGGTGGTAGAAATCTCTAATATGCAAGTGTCCAGTGCTAGTTAGTTAGTTCTAGTTCTAGTGGTTAGTGGGGCTTTATTTGATGATTCTAGTGTGTGTTACATTGTTGTCATATTGTTGAGTCGCAGAGCTGCACAGTGTTACAGTTTCTGTAGAGTCTGGTATAAGGAACTCAGATCCCTCTGTGAATAATGTTCACTGAAACTGATCTGTAGTTAATGAACTAGTCAGGATTTACACTAGAGAACGTTTCTGCCATTACATGGCCTGTATTTGTAGAGCGCTTTACTCGTCCCTAAGGACCCCAAAGTGCTTTTTTGCCCAAGGACACAACGACCGAGACTGTCCGAGCCGGGGCTCGAACCGGCAACCTTCCGATTACAAGACGAGCTGCCGACTCTTGAGCCACGATCGGCCCACATATTGTTGTCTTTTGTTGCAGACACCAAGTGTTGAGATCCTGTCTCAACCTCCTACATTCTTCCAGCAGGTTACACATTATTTTTTGTATTTGGAATCAAATATATGTGTCAGTTGGGCCTAGTGCAGGGGTCAGCAACCTTTAACACCCAAAGAGCCTTTTGGACCCGGTTTCCACGCAAAGGGTCAGGGTTCGGGAAAACACTGGGAGCCGCAAATACTTTGTGACATCTAAAATGAAGATAACACTGTGTATATTGTTTTTACCTTTATGCTTTGTGTGAACAACTACAGTGTGTTGCTTATGAAATCCATGAAGTGCTACAGAGAAAATTACATTTGATTTATGTAATGAACACATTTTGAGCTCTTAAAGAAATATAACAAAGGAAAGCTGAACTACAATGATCCATGTAGCAAACACAAACTGTTATATCGCCTTTGGGCTTTTGGAGCCTTGACCTGACTTTTAAAAAAAGCGCGTTCATGCAAACATCGTCGGGTCTGCCGTGATATGTTTACAACGGGACTTCTGCTCCTGAACCTCTGCGCACAGCGTCTGCAGGTAAGGTAACTTTATTTATACCCAAAGGCAAGGTAAATTTGCTTTACAGAAAAATGACAGCATTTGACATCCCTTTAAAAACACACATACCTAGTAAATATATAAAACTCACTGTGACACATACTTTAATATTTCGAATCAAAAACAGTTCTTATTTAATTCAGTGACAGCAACGGGGACAAAGCTATTTTTATAACGCTTTGTCCTGCATCTCGGAAATAGAAACCTCCGTCCTGAGGGAAGAAGCTGAAATTCACCCCTTAGAGGATGGGAAGCATTTTTAAGGATTGATAAAGCCATCCTCTGTACCTGCTCAGAGTACAGGGAGGCTAAACAAGACTGTGGCTCACCTATCAGACGGCTGGACCATCTCACTATCTGATTCAGAGAGTTTTTCTCTGTGACAGAGGTCTGACCGAACCATGCCACCAAACAAAAGGATAAAACAGACTCAATAAAAGAACGATAAAACAAAGTTAACATTTTTTGGTCAATGTGGAAATGAACAAGTTTCCTAAGGCAATAAAGGTGCTGGTGACCCTTTTTACAAACTGATTTGCAATTTTGATCAAAGTTCAGTTTTTCATTGATTATGGTCCCAAGATATTTATATGATTGTACTTGCTCTATTTTCTGACCTTTAATTAAAGTGACTCCGTGCCCATTTTGTTGTTTCCTAAAATCAACAACCATGTCTTTTGTTTTAGATATGTTCAGCTGGAGATAAGACTCCTCCCACCACTGAACAAAGTCATCAATGACTGGGCCGTGGTTAGTTTCACCCTCTTTCAGTAAGCTGACAATAACAGAGTCATCTGCATATTTAATAATGACCCTGTTTTCATGTCTGCCCTGACACATGTTTGTATAGAGAGTGAATAATAAGGGCGATAGGACGCAGCCTTGAGGAGAACCTGTGGAGGAGAACACTGGGTCAGACAGAACCCCATTTATTCTCACTCTGTGTGACCTGTCAGTTAGAAAATCTAAAATCCAGCCCACCAGGTTTTTCCTGATTTCAAACTGTTCTAAAAGTCTTTTAATTAAAATATGGGGCTGTGTTGTATTAAAAGCCGAAGAAAAATCAATGAAAAGAAGTCTTGCAAAAGTCCCTTTACTCTCTACATGTTTAAGAATCAGATTTAGTAAAGTCAAAAGTGCGTCCTCCACTCCTCTGTTGGGCCTGTATGCAAACTGCATTGGATCCAGCTGACCTTCAGTCTCTTCATAATCACATTTCTGAGGATTTTTTCAAAGACTTTCATGACAACTGAAGTGAGGCAACAGGCCTGAAGTCGTTTAGATTTAGGGACAGGAACCACGACTGCTTCTTTGCAAAGAGAGGGCACATGTTGTGTTTGCAAGGATTTGTTAAAAATAACCTGAAATATAGGCCTGAGTTCATCAGCACAAGATTTAATTAGGCGACCACTAATATTATCAGGACCTGGCTCTTGTTCACATTGACTGTATGAAAGGCCTTTTTAACATCGCTGAGTTCAATGATAAAGTGCTGAGTATCTCTCAGTTTCTGTTTCAGTTCCCAAATATCCTCGCTGAAATCAGAAGAACTAAAACGAGCATAAAACATGTTTAAAGCATTTGAAAATCTCTGTCTGAATTAAAACATCTAAAATGACCTGACTGCTGCTCTGGGGGTTTTGAAACCCTGCTATGGTTTTCATACAAGTCCAGGCAGACCCAAAAGTTTTTGCAGCAAATTTGCTTTCAAGAAGGTTTTTGTCTGTTTTGCTTTCAAGATCTCGATTTTCATTTCCTTGGTAGCTGTCTGAAAATCAGTAACAGCCCCTCTTTAAAGGCCTGTCTCTTTTTCCTTAAACAGGATTTGACACTTTTAGTGACCCATGGCTTATTGTTAGCGTAAATTTTAACGCGCTTACGGGGTATAATCATGTCTTTACAAAATACTGCACAGGAGCTAGTAACATCCACCAAAGCGTCGAGATCATCTCCACAAGACTGAAGACGGGGCTGTACGAAGTCACTTTATCTCTACAGGACTGTAAGCTGTCGTCTGTGAGGCGTGAGCGTGTTTGTTTGAACACAGTTCACGGTGGAGAACAGCTGCTGACATAATGTGGATCCCAAGATCCATAACTGGCCTACCTGGGGCTGAAAGTCTCCATAAATGCAGGCGTTTCGGCGGCTACACCGGCTTCCACGAGTGTGACGCTTATTTTGAGAAAATAATAGAATATAAATGTATTTTTATATTTCAATATCACAATAATCTTCCAATGTAGAACTACAAGTTAAAAAAGAAGTAACATAAATCAAATCCACTTCAGCTAAATACTTCTCATTTATTTCCATCTTACATGCTGTGACTGCAGCCATTCCCACATCTCTGTGAATGGGACTCATGGACATGGATCAGTGGTTGTTGATCAATGGTCCTGAGAATCTGCATAATTAAGATGAAGGAACGGAGCTCCCAGCCCATCGTTCCTGCAGCTGCTTTCAGTCTTTATGCAAATGTCCTGTTTGTAAGACTGAAACCTGCAGCTGAGACTGAAGACGTCACCTGATGATGACGACACGTTTCTCCCACAAAACGCTGCGTCCAGATGAACAGAAGCAACAGACTCACTTTCCTGGATGATTGAGATGCATCAAGACTTCATTGTGTGTTACTTCTCATTCAGCACAGACACATTATTCCTGTTAGGTCATGTCAGCTGTCACTCAGTACAAGCACAACTGTGAACAACACAAACTTCTCTTCAATGTGTCACAGAAACACTAAGTGTGAGAGCCTGTATGACACACAGGACAGACTGTAAGCTCTGCTGGCTGCACAGCACTTTGTAGCAGTTTTCCAACATGTCCTCCACCCGTGATGTCAGTGGTGGGACCCCAGTCACAGCACTCAGCACCACCTCCTTTAAATGTATTTTATAGCAGTTCCTCCCGTTACTCGGTGCAACGCTTCTTAAATGTGTTTTTGCAGGATAAAACACAGCAGGTGGTGTAGAGAGGACGTCAGCTGACGGAGCAGAGGGAGGCAGACTGTGGATAAATGACAGAGTGAGAGGAGAGCAACCATGACAGAAGCACAGGTGTGGCAGATAGAAGTGGCTTTATAGACACTTATTGTCAGTCCTCGTGCATGCTGTGGAAATAAGTGTCTGTGTCATGAGGTGACATGTGAGCTTATCTTTGGTCAATAAAGCTGAACGACCAGTTTTCACTTTGCTTGTTACGCTTGTTTAGTGACGTCTGGGTTTCTGTGGAGCCCGAATTTTGATGAGTTCTGGTGAAATCATCTGAGATCATCTGAGCATCGGTGAAGAGTCAGCAGAGAAAGTGTGGGACAGAAGTTTGCTTTGGACACATGGACTGAAATCAAAAAGTAACAAACAGGATTTCCAATGGACAGTATGGAGAAGTGAAAGTACACAAAGGCTGTGCTGGAACACGTGTGTTACACTTTTTGACAGCTGAGAACAAAACACAATATTTTGCATCATCTCTGCAGTGTCTCTTCTTTCCTCTGCTGTTGTGCTTTTAGCTCCAAACTGTTTCAAATGGTTTGTCAGCAAGCTGACCTCTGACCTCTGCAGTACTAACTCCTGACCCGTACAAAGAGCGGGCGTTTCTGACCTTTGCCCTGCAGCTGTATGTCTCTCAGTCTCAGTTCTTCTCTCCGTCACTGATGGAGCAGGTGTAGTTGCTGCTGACAGTCAGTCGTTTGTTTTCTCAGAGTGAGGCTGAAGTCTGAACTGTTCAGAGCATCAGGTCTCATCAACGTGCGCTGCTGTAACGCCGCTTTGTCCTCTGAGATCACCAGGTATGAAACCTGAGTGCTGACAGAGCAGCATGTTCCCCCTCATTCACCTCCACAGCCAAGGCATGCTGGGAAACTGAGGACACACAGACGGAGAACTGAAGTGTCTGCTGTGTGTTCATCTCAGAGTCCTCACAGGTGACACATTAGCTCCAGAACACCAAGCCAGGTGTTTGAAGCCTGACAGGGATTCTTCCCATCCAGAGGGAGGATTTAGCTGCACAACAATGAACATTAGTGTGTAGTTTAGAAACACAGACTGTGCCTGCACTGCATCTAGTGAAGAAAAGTGTTACTGCCAGAGAACGAGGCTCCTTTAAAGCAGCTGATATTAAGGTTGAAAAATCAACAATAAGCTGATGTAATCAACGTTTCACAAAATGGTCAGCAGCTAAAATCTGGAGCCGTTCTTTGCTGGTAATTAACAGTTTGTTCTTGTTAGCTAATTATGTAATTAAAGGTAGCAGCAGAAGCCTTGTGTTGAAAGCCCATTCACTCACACATTCACACAGTATGTGTGTGTCTGTGTTACACTGTGGACATCCCTTCTGTTGGAGCGCCATCTTGTGGCAGGTTTAAGAAATGTTCTTCTTGTAAATCCAAACTGATGCACCTCCATAGCAGACTGTGGAGGCTTTCAGTGACATGAAGACTTGATTTATACTGTCATATTCTCCTGTTACACAAAGCACAGCACGCTGAACATGGATGAACTGAAACTCCCAGCATCTGACTGAGGAAAAGCACAAATCATTCTCACACTGACTCCTGCTTGATTTTAGATTTGCTTTCAAATCCTCACACTTTCATATGAAGCACTAAATGGGCTCCAGACTGTTTATCTCAGCTTCCTGTCAAACACACTGCTGCTCACACCGAGGCTCAGTTTACTCCTCCAGCCTGGCTTAACCTGCTGTCTGTTAAAAACAGTCCCACACTCCTCTGTTTAATCCTTCTGATCAGACTCTTTGATTTTGTATTGTTTTTACCTGAAGTTGTGTTTTTGACATGGTTCTGTCTGTGAAATAAAGCTCACACACACACTGCTACAGTCCTTCATACACTTAGAAACGAAGCTGCTCCTTTCCTCAGTGCTGACACATAAAGAAGAGTTGCTTTTATATCCAACACGTCTCTGTTCCAGAAAACAGCTTCAGCAGCCTCTGAGTCTGAACTTGGAGTTGGTTATAAGCCACAGGCCTGTGTGCACAGCAATGAGGAAATATAATGCAGTAAGTGAAACATGGATGTGTGGAACAGATTATCCCAAAGGTTGATTCTGTTCATCTGGACGTTCTCAGTGAAACATTTGGTCTCTCGGTCAGGTGACTCCTTTAGTCTCAGCTGACTGCAGCTTTCCAAACCTTTGTCACTGGATCACTCACTTCATCTCCAACGTGTCCCTGACACAGACAGCTGGAGCCGTTACAGCAAAATCATTGATCATCGTTTTTAGAACATTAGCTGGTGTTGGTGGGCAGGCTAGCAGTGCTAATTGTTAGCACTAGTTCTGCTGCTCTCCCTTTGTCTCTGTTATTGTTGGTCTTTAGTGAACAATAGAAAGTGTCTTCATGAGACTGTTGCCTAATGTTCAAATGTAGATAACACCACCTGCACCAACCTGTTACACAGCACAACCCTCTGGTGTAGCTTTTGCTGGAGCACATATTGGCAGCTCCAGTGACATCACCACTCCATGGTGACATCATCTCTACAGACTGTGGCTGTTACATATCCTCACCTGGTAATAATAAGACTGTCCTCAGCTGCACACAGCTCCAAGATGAACAAACTGAAGTAAATACAAATTAGAGTTACGATAGATTGAAATCTTGTAATCAGAGCTAATTCTTAGTGAAACTCTCACAACATCATATCATGATCCTGGGTTAGTGTCTCGGTCTCAGATCACAACATCAGCACAGGCTTGGCTTGGGTGAGGTATTGAGTGGTTCTTGTCCATGACAGCTGCAGGTACAGTGCCATCAGCCATGCTGCACCACATGTCTGCCCAGGAACATTAGTGTGGCTGAGTCTCATGTAAACATTGTGCTAAAGTGGTGGGAAAGTGGCTGCAAGCTGGCTGCACTGTGTCCAATACTCTCAGTATGATATCCACAAACCTCTGAGTGTCACAGAGTGGGCCTGTGCTCAGCTCACTGTGCCCCATTCAATTCTACTTGCATAGTTTTACAAGTAAAATTAAAAGTTGCTCAATGATAAGTTATTGTAGTAACAACTAAGTCCATGGTCATTATTTGTTAATAGTAGCTTAAAGCTTCTGCACCAATCATGGAGCACCAGGTTTAGAGCATGTGGATCTACAAAAGTAAGTCCCAGTAAGATGGGCTGAGCCTTACATACTAGAAGAAACATGTCATTCCCAGCAGATGAAGCGCCCTTTAAAGCAGGATCTCACTTTAAACCTAAAGAACTTGCTATGAGCATGCAGTGCATTCATGGTTATTATTCATACGATTGTGGGGAGCTAATAAAGTGCAACTATCACATTACATTTTATTATTAAATTGTTTTTGACAATCCCTTCACTTCTGCTTATCTAATTCATGGTTGCAGGATGGCTGACAGCTTCCATTAGGCAGGAGGTAATGTCCATTCTGGCCACAGTGCAACCCACAATGTGTAACTGACACTATTATATTGCATTATGTCACATTGTTACATCTTTTTAATAAATGATGACAGTCAGCTGAATTTGCTGCCCCCTTGGTGGAGGACATCAGGATCAGCAGCTGCTGCTCCATCACAAACACCACAGAAGAAGAACAACACTGGATCAGATTATCTGGACGTGTTTGACAGGGACAGTGTTCATGTTCATGGACATCAGGACAAAAACAGACGATGGAAACCTGCCAGATTTGAGCTAAACTGCTCGTTTCCATGTGTAGTCCCTGGGAGGTCACATGACCAACAAAGACACACAAGCTGTGTCCCAAAACGTCGGCTGCATCCTCCGGAGGCCGCATTTGAAGGCCGATGACGTCACAGCCAGGCGACGAAGGCTGTCCCGATTCCTCGACTCCTTCAAATGCGTCCTTCATTCCCCCGAGTTTGAAGGATGGGTCGGGTGTGTCCTTCGTGGCCCACCATATCCCAGAATTCATAGCGCGGCCCAGCCAAATTTCAGCTGCCAACAATGGCGGCCGCTACTAAGTTTTAAAATTTAACGAGGGAGCACTACTTACTTACAATGAATTCCTTACACTATATAATTTTCCCGTCAGTGTTGGGGAATTCTCAATGGTGCTTGGTGCCATACCCTCAGGGACTTTAATGTTATATAAAAACACTGACAGCTCAATATCTGCCTCAGTCACTCTCCCTGATCCAGCTGAGTCAGCAGTGGGAAAAATCTGCTTTTCACAGGAACTTGGTAACAGCAATAAGAGAATACGTAGTTTATTCCAAGAAGATATCATGTCTCTCCCATATATAGAATATCTTACTGGAACCGACATGTTCCAGATATCACCTGGAAGACAGTCTGGATGATCCCATAAATATCTAATTGTGAACAAGGTGAAGGAAATCTCATATAAAATTCTTCATAAATGTGACCCAGCCAGTCACTATATGGTAACATTTAAAAGAGACATAAATACTAATTGAACTTTCTGTGGGGATCATCCAGAAACTGTGGCACATCTCTTTTGGTTCCTCTACACAGAGATTCTGGAAGAATTTAGCAGTTTTGTTATTGTCCATATTTTAAGGGAGTTTTCTTTACGATGGAAAATGTTTTATTCTTTTTCTTTAAGTTCCCCAGGAAGAATGATAAATGTTTTTTATAAAATATTTGTTAATACTTTTAGCTATTTTATATCCATAAATGTAAGTTTATTAATAAAACACCATATTTCTGCCGTTTTATAAGGATATGAATTGTACATACAATCAATTTCAGACTCAACCAACAAAAAGCCTCTCAGAACAATATTTATATGTTGATTTTTTTTCGCCTACTCATATCATCATTTTTTACTCCTGGTTCTGTATGTTCATGTTCTGTTCTTTTGTAAACTTCATCTGTTTGTATGTTGTATACTCATTGTGTTTCAATAAAGTTCGATTTAAAAAAAGGTACGTTCTAAACGAAGCTTCAGACGTCACTGATCACGTGACTCTGGCCAAACGAATCAAGCCTCGACACGGTGCTTCTGAAGCAGCGCGTTGATCTTTCTGACACACGCACCGGAGCGTCAGCTTCAAGCGGACCATCACTACGTCTCACATCTAAAGGTGTCAAGGTAACTTTGAACTGAGTTCAGTCAATCTGGAGTTTTTCCAAGTTTTCTGTTGCTCTCTGTGAGAGAAGAGCGTTAAAGGCGGGGCTCTCCAGAGTCCAGCAAAACAGGAAACCACAGCTGGGTGTGTGTAAGTGTGCAAACCAATAGAATGCATCGTGGGGGGGGGCATCACGGGCAAGAAAAAAATAAAATAATCGGTCGTACCCATGCTTCCCCGACGTCATGCCAGCGCATATTGGGAAATTCGTAGGCACCGATCGGTTTTCTATCAGCCATTTGCTGGGAGTAAGGGCGCCCTCCATTTGCGAGGTGCGCCTGCTGCTGGCGGCACAGGGAGGAGAGGGCGGGGCGGCGGGGAGTCTCTGGCTGGCTGGAGCGGCATCTAATAACCAACTCGCAAAACAAAATAAAAACAACAAACAGATATTATGATACAGACTTATAATCTGCACCGATGTTTTTTCTAAATTCTATAAAGTGAGTGCGAGAGCCCTCGGTGCGCCTGCGCACTGCTGAAGTCAAAGGAAACTTTATTGTCATCTCCGCTACAGACAGTCCAGCATATAGAGAGACGAGACGACGAGGCTGCAGTTACAGCGGTGCAAGTAAACAAACAATAAATATAAGAAGAGTAAGAAAATAAATCTACACTTTAGGACTCGGGGTAAAGGATCAATAACAATTTAAATTTATAATTTACAGTTTGATGATTTAAAGTCTCACACAACCCGTCAAAAGGGGCGGGGCCGGCTGCTTCCAAGTAGAGCGCATTTCATTTATAATGATGTAAATCCAAGCCCATCATGGATTCACGATCTGAATCCTGGGTTGTGTGAAATCCCAGAAATCAACCTTAGACAAAGTGAATCTGTGAACTAAGGTGTAGGTCTGTTAGGTTAATTGTGCTGATCCTCGGGTTGGGGGATTTGTGTTTGTACTGGAGCGCAAAATTCAAACCAATGGAAGATGGACAACAAAAGTTCAAAGCCATCAGGGCCCTGTTTCAGGAAGCCGGTTTGGAAAACTCAGAGTGAAAAACGACACTCACGGTTGAGTAACCCCGAACTGTCCAACTCGGAATATTCGGTTTCAGAAAGGCTGATAACAATTAGTTCAGTCAACGCGGAGTTGCTTTAACCCCAAGTGAAGCGCGCGGACGAGGATACATAAAGCCCTGATAAGCGGAGCACAGATTAAGCGAGTCACCATGGAGACGGAGGGAAAGAAGGCGCGGTCAATGTATTTCACAGCGCTTGAGGCCGAAATTCTGATGGCAGCATATGCCGATAACATGCAAATTCTGCGGAAAAAAGTAACACAGCCACAGCTGCAAAAGCATGCATGGCAAAACATAGCCGACAGAGTCAATGCGTGAGTGTTAATATAAACATTGATCTAGGGATTTCCACCCATTTAACACGTTATTTTATCATATGTTATTTTATATGTTATTTTATACATTTTATTTTGTGATGTGATGTGAGCGCAGGTGCAACCCAACAGGCCCCAAACGTGCCTGGCAGCAAGTAAAAATGAAATATAAAAATATAGTCCAAACAGGTAAGGTGTAATTGTATTATGAGCCATAGTGCTTGGTCTGTTTGTCCCATGTAAATCAATTGCAGTTAGAGGCTACATTAATTTTCTTTCTGTAAGCACTTATTGAAATTATCTGAGCACATTACAAGTACATATTTGCTTACTCTGTATGCTCAAATGTGGCCCGTTATAGCCAACAGAAAAAAGCGGAGGCCCGAAAAACAGGTGGGGGTCCTCCACCACCACCACTCACAGAGGCTGAGCAGTTGGCCCTCAGCCAAAACAGTGGGCGCCCTGTGGCCGAAGGCATCTCTGTGGGGACATCCTCTGAGTCAATAACCCCGCAAGACACAAGTGCCTACATAGGGGGTAAATTCAAAATAATACATGATGTGCATACATCCTTTCTTCACAGTCACCTTTGCAGTGCTACTCATTCATTTGATAAACTCTTTACCATAATGAATTATTTTGTAGTGAAGTTATTTTCCTACTGATTTTGCCTTCCCTCAGCCTTGGTTGTCTTTGAGAGCATAATGACAATGAAGTGTAAGGTGCTTGGTATGTTTGTTAATTGCCATTTGGTCCCTTGTAAGTTATAAGTGACCTGTATAAACCTCATATTCTATCAGTTGATGGTGATGGTGTACTGCATCTGGTGCAGCCTCCTGTTGAGCCAGACCAACATGCAGTTGTGAGTAATACTCCACAGATTATATGAGTTTACAGTAGAACAGCAATGTTGTTTATTTCTTTACTACAGGAAAATAATGAAGAAACATTGACAGCTGTTACAGAGGAGGAAGCAACAGAGACACTTTATGAGGTTTACATCTTTTAATACTTTGTGTACAGGAAATACAGGCGACCAATAAAGCCAGTTGAACAAAAAATCAGTTTATTCTTCTTTCAACATGTTGAGGTGATGGGTCAAAAGAAATGATTGTGACATATGGTGTCTCTGACTGCGCTTCCATCTTGTATGTCCGTGGGAGGGTCAGGATGTTCATGGTTTGGATCACTGCTGTTTGGTTCAGAAGGACAGTGTTCTCCTCTAATTGTGGCAATGTTGTGAAGAATCACACATGCCACAATAATGTCACATGCCCTTTCTGGGGTGACCCTGAGTCTTTGCAGGCACTGGAACCGGGCCTTAAGCATTCCGATAGTCATTTCAATTCTGGCTCTTGTCCTGCAATTAGCCAGATTATATCGCTGCTGTGGGCCCGGTTCAGGGTCAGGGTAAGGGGTAAGCAAATAGGGTAAACATGGATACCCCCTATCACCAAGCAAGTAGCCAGTGAACTCTCCTAAGACAGAAGGATACACTTCAGTTCAAATGTCCCTGAAGCAATTGGTCTTTATATATTTTAAAGTATTCTCAACTCACCATGTCCAAATTTTGTGCTCAGTGTACATTCACGGAATATTTGTGAGTCATGGACAGAGCCTGGCCACTTGGCTTCCACATTTGTGATAATGTTGGCAGCATCACATATGATCTTCACAGTGCAGAGAACACAAATTAGCATCCATTACTATAATGAAATAATTTGTTAGTTTGACATGCTACAGGGAACTATGTACCTGTACATTAATGCTGTGGAAAGACTTCCTGTTCACATAGTCTCCTTCATTTACTGAAGGAGCAATGATTGGAATGTGAGTGCCATCTATACAGCCAATCACGCCTGGGAACCCTGAAAATAAATGTAATATTTAAGTAGTAGTCCAAGTATCACCACATCATACATTAAGTTTTGGTCATCCTGATACCTGCAATTTTGTGGCATCCCTCTTTGATAAATCTTGTGGGTCTGTGACCGGGGAACACCACAGACGAGTACAGGAGACGTTTCAGTGCAACTGTAACATTCCTGACTGCCCGACAGACGGTAGCCTTGGAAACGTGCTCAGCGTCACCAATATTATACAGAAAGCTCCCGTTTGCAAGAAACCGAAGTGCAATACAAATAATATGCAATGAACTGAGAGCATGTCCGCGATGTGTCACATGCGTAATATATGGCCTGAGGATGTTATCCAAATAAATTATAGATTGTGCTGAGAAACGGTAACGTTCGCACAGAAAATCATCAGGAAATGATAAAATGTCCAAACGCGCTCTGATCACTCTCTCCCGGCGGAGAGCTCTGCGGAGAATTTGGGCTTCACGATCTACTGGCTCTTCAAGGAAGTGGCACGCCATGTCCGACACTTCCTACTGTCAGGTTTCCGACAAAGGGGCGGAGACAGTCAGGGTTAGTTGTAGTAAACCTGCTAGAGGGCAGGTTAGCTTCACGGAGTGTGTCATCATAGTGACTCACTCAGGCTGCAGCTGAACTCGCTTTGTGAAACCGAAAACCCAGAGTTTTCGTTAACTCAGGGTATACTTACTCAGAGTTTGCACTAAACCGGCTTCCTGAAACAGGGCCCTGGTGCTCAGTTTATGTATTTATTTTTGGCCTACATCAGTAAGAAATGCCAAATTATATACACAAAGTTACAGGAATCACCACTCCTGTTATTCATGATGATTTCAGTAACATCACATAATAACATGTAACGTTATTATGTGATGTGCGTACTGTTAATGCTGATACTGTGGTGAAATTCTCTGCTTCTTTTGTGTATTCTGCATCTATTACGTCAGATTGTCTTACCCCTCATATGGTTGAGAATTTTGCCAATACCCTGTTAACTACATGTTCCTCCATCCTCGACACTGTGGCACCTATTAAAATGAAGCGCCCCAGAACTTACTCACAATGTTGGTTAAGTGACTCTGTTCGCGCTCTACGACGTGCGTGTCGGCGGGATGAGAGAAGGTGGAGGAAAGATAAACTCCAGGCATCTTACGACATCCTACGTACTAGTCGCTTGAAGTTTCAAACTGCTGCCAAAATGGCTAAAGCAGCTTTTCTTTCAAAAATTATCTCTACCAATGGTAACAATCCTCGAATTTTATTTAAAATTTTTAACTCTGTGGTCAACCCCTGCCCCACTATGCCGCTGCCGTGCTCCACGGTTCTTTGCGAACAATTTTTAAATTATTTTTTAGATAAAGTCTCATCTCTTAAATCTGCTCTTCCTTTAATGACAGGCCCTGCGTTTACCCCTGACTGTTCCTCTTCCTTCTATCAGTTTGAACCCGTTTCACTCCCTACTCTTAAGCGTCTGGTTGAACAAATGAACAATACTAATCTCGTATATGATGTTCTTCCATCTCGTATAGTTAAGGACTGTTTTAGTACAATTGGACCTAGTATATTGTCCCTTTTGAACTCTTCCTTGCTCTCTGGTTGCGTACCATCAGCCTTTAAACATGCTATAATTCAGCCTGTTCTTAAAAAAAGGAACCTCGATTATAATGATTATGCGAACTATAGGCCGATTTCCAAGCTTCCGTTCTTGGCCAAAATTCTTGAGAAGATAGTGTTGCTTCAACTCCAGGCCTACCTGGATGAGAATAGCATTAATGATAAATTCCAATCGGCCTTCAAACCACATCATAGCACTGAGTCAGCGCTGCTCCGAGTTCTCAATGACCTTCTACTAAAAGCTGACAATGGACGCTCCTCGGTCCTAGTGCTATTGGATTTATCGTCGGCTTTCGATATGGTTGATCATAAAATCCTATTGGCAAGACTTGAGCACACTGTAGGCATCAAGGGTGTTGCCTTGGATTGGTTTAAATCATACTTCTCCAATCGGCTCTCCTCGGTTCACTTGGTCACTTCCTCTTCCTCCGCTGTACCTGTCTGTTGTGGTGTCCCTCAGGGATCTGTGTTAGGCCCTACTCTGCTCTCATTGTACATGCTTCCATTAAGCGCTATCTTTGAGAAATATCACATCGCTTTTCATTATTATGCTGATGACATTCAGATCTACTTTGAGTTAAATGATGACCTAGCTTTGTCCTTGAATAGTTTTCGAGGGTGCATGTGTGAGGTCAGGCAATGGCTCCTGGCAAATACTCTTATCCTTTATGATAAGAAAACTGAAATTGTGGTCTTTGGCAGTGACGTCCTTCGTGCCAAACTTCATGATGCTTTTGGTTTTCTCACTAGCTCCTTTTCCGACACTGTTAGGAATTTGGGCGTGTTACTTGACAGCTCATTTAAACTTGATAGACAAGTGTCTGCTGTTGTTAGATCCAGTTTATACCAACTCCGCCTTATTTCTAAGGCCAGGCAGTATATCTCGCATAAAGACCTGGAAAAACTCATCCATGTCTTTGTAACTTCGAGGCTGGATTACTGCAATTCACTCTATTTTGGACTCCACTCTCCCTCCTCCATAGATTACAGACAGTCCAAAATGCTGCTGCACGCATTCTAACCAAAACTAAGAAGTTTGCCCACATTACTCCCGTCCTAGCTGATTTGCACTGGTTGCCTGTGAAATACCGTATCCAATTTAAAATTCTGCTGTTTACTTTTAAAATCACTAATAACACAGCACCGAGCTATCTTAAGGAACTCTTAAGCTTATATGTCCTGCTAGGGCTTTAAGATCATCCTCACAGTTACTGTTGGTGCAGCCTAGATCTCGGCTGAAGTCTAGAGGTGATCGAGCGTTTGCCCTGGCCGCACCAGAGTTGTGGAACAACCTTCCCATTGGCATTCGGGCGTCTGACTCTATTCAATCTTTTAAATCACGGCTTAAAACGTATTTGTTTAATCTTGCGTTTTCTACTGGTTAAATGCTGGCCTTGTCTGCAGTGATTTATTTTACTAATTTTCCTATCTTGCTTTTTATTTGCACTGTGTATGTCTTATCCCCATTGTGTGTTGATGGCACAGTTATATTGTGCTATAGCTATGTGCTATAGTTATATTTTTTCTATTGGTGGCTTTTTCCTGTGAACATAATTCTACACTTTTATTTTTATGACTCTGATTATACTTGTGTTAATTTGTTCTATGTTAAGCACTTTGGCATGCCGTTGGTTTTTAAATGTGCTCTATAAATAAAGATTGTTGTTGTTGTTGTCCTGTAAGCACAGTCTGCCTGTGTCTTTTCTCTGCAAATGAACATTTTCAGCCAATATAGGTAATACATCAACATGGCTGCCGTGGCTAAGTTAGGAATATTTATAATGTCATTTCCAAAACTTGCATATGATCTGCAATTTGTAGCAGATCTACTGACTGTCACAGAGCAGCTGGAGCAGTCTCGAATGCAGGTCAGTCCACTGCTGCCCCCTGTGGCCAAGTGCCATAGCTACTGCTGGATGAACTCGTGACACATCTGCACCTGTTTCTATGAACACATTGAGTCTGAGTGGCTGCACTTACACTGGTGCATTCAAACATATTGAAAGATGCCAGCAATGTGGATTGTCAAGACTCAAACCAATCCACATTGCTGGCGTTGCATCTTTCAATGCCAGCAATGGGAGGTATCAGTGCTCAAACCTTTTGTGTTTGTTTCCAACAAGTTGCCCACCTCGGGAAACAAAAATGTGTTCTTTTACTTGTCAGATGAACATATGAGACACTTTGACTCTTCAGTGCAGTGTGGGGCCTAACAAAGATCTGTTTTGTGTCCCAGCTGATCAGCAGGAGGAGGAGAGTCTGACGGAGCAGCAGAGGAACATTTTCAGCTACTTGGACTCAGCTCAGCCACTACAGAGGAAACAATGAGCTCAACACAGAAGGTGACAGACAGAGCAGGACCATATGACCAAAGATATTTATCACCATATACATTTGAACATTTGCCATAACGATGTAGCTGACGATAGAATTGACACCAGACAAAATACTTTACAGCTGCACAACTTTATTAAAAACCCATCAATGTATTTTCACTGAAACAACCAGCTGTTGTTTATGTGTTTATGTACTAACAGCTGGAAACGTTTCATACAGCTGTGTTTGACAGAAATGAAGGAGAACATATTTAGTTCATTTGTTTCTACATGAGCTCTGTGTGATTTGATGAGTATCTGAGGCTGAGACCACAGGACTGTAAAACATGATTGTTGGGCTTCATTTCTGTGCTGAACAGTCGTTTAAGATTAGCTGTAAATAACAATTAGCTGATGTTGTTCATGAGACTAAAGTCACCTCACTGTGGTAATGTAAATATAATATGGCCAATATTATAGTTATTATATTGTTGGCATTACTAAATTTGGCTCAATGCTTACATATATGTGTAAAAAGCAAATGTAGGAGCTGTGATAACTGTGTCTGATAGAATGAAGAGTAGACTGATATATGAAATATTCCTTTATTGGGTGAGAAAATCAGACCATGTCATAACTGCTGTAAGTCACACAGAATAGATATCAGAGCCTTAAACAGGCTGACTTCTGCTAAATGGGTCAAACTGGGCAGAAGGTCTACAAACACATAACATCCTTATAGAATATGATGTAACACTATAGATCAACTTAGCTCAGAATATATAAAGCATATAAACAGTTACAGCAATATGATGCAACAAACACAGCAGCTGCTGATCCAAAATACTCAAAGCTTCATAGTCAAAGGAGCTTGCAAAGAAAAGCGTCTGGACTTCTTTAAGTTACTTGAAGACGTTTCACCTCTCATCCGAGAAGCTTCTTCAGTTCTAAGGTCAAATGGTGGAGAGTCCCAGATATAAACCTAGTGGGAGTGACCCCCCACAGAGGGACAAAAGGACCCCCCTCCTCTAATCGCCTGAGCCAAGGTGTGAAACTGGGTGTGGGTCCCAATCAGCCAGACTTTCAGGTGTGTTCATTGTGAAACCTGGCCCCACCTTATCATGCGAATTCCTGAGGTCAGATGGCCCAGGATGTGAGTGGGCGTTAAGGCGTCTGGGAAGGGATCTCAAAACTGGATTATAGATGGCAGAGAGTTGGTGTCGTAAACCCCGCCTCTGTTCAAAGATGGTCGCTCACAGTGGACATAGATGATTCTTTCACTCCGCTTTCAAACCATCTGTCCTCTCTGTCCAAAATGTGAACATTGGCATCCTCGAAAGAGTGTCCTTTATCCTTAAGATGCAGATGGACAGCTGAGTCTTGTCCTGTGGAGGTGGCTCTTCTGTGTTGTGCCATGCGCTTGTGAAGTGGCTGTTTGGTCTCTCCAATGTAGAGGTCTGGGCATTCCTCGCTGCACTGTACAGCAAACACCACATTGTTAAGTCTGTGTTTTGGCGTTTTATCTTTTGGGTGAACCAGTTTTTGTCTGAGCGTGTTGCTGGGTCTGAAATGCACCGGGATGTCATGCTTGGAGAAAACTCTCCTGAGTTTCTCTGATACACCGGCTACATAGGGGATGACAATGTTGTTGCGTCTGTCCTTCTTATCCTCCTTCGCTGGTGTCTGATCTTCTTTTCTGTGCCTCTTTGCTGACTTTAAGAACGCCCATTTAGGATAGCCGCACGTTTTGAGTGCTTCCTTTACATGTGTGTGTTCCTTCTTTTTTCCTTCAGGTTGAGAGGGAACATGTTCTGCCCGGTGGTGTAGGGTCCTAATTACTCCAAGTTTGTGTTCCAGAGGGTGATGGGAGTCAAAGAGGAGGTACTGGTCTGTGTGTGTGGGCTTCCGGTAAACTTCGATGTTGAGGTTGCCGTTCTCTTCAATGTGCACAGTGCAGTCCAGGAAGGGCAAACAGTTGTCCTTTGTGTCTTCCCTGGTGAACTTGATGTTTTTATCCACAGTGTTAATGTGCGCAGTGAAGGATTCCACTTCTTGTGTCTTGATTTTGACCCAGGTGTCGTCCACACCTGGGCTTTCAGAGGGGGCAACAAAGAGGAGGTGAGGAAGGTCCAGGTGTTACTAAAGGACAAGATCAGAGAGGCTAAGGACAATTACAGGAGGAAGCTGGAGTGGAAACTCCAGCAGAACAGCATGAGAGAGGTGTGGAGGGGCATGAAGACCATCACTGGATTCAGGCCAACCAACAGCAGGGGAGCTGAGGGAGGTGAGAATAGAGCCAATGAGTTGAATCTGTTTTTCAATAGATTCGACACCACAGTGTCTGCTCCCACCCCCACAACCTCACCTGTAGTCAGCCTGGAATCCAGAGCCACACCACTGTGCCAGCCTCTCTCTTCACATGTTGCCTCCTGTGAGATTCCTGACACCCCTCCCCCACCCATCACCTTCACTCAATACCAGGTTGAGATGCAAATGAGGAGACTTCACTCAGGCAAGTCTGCTGGACCAGACGGAGTGAGTCCCCTTGTCCTCAAGGCCTGTGCCCCCCAGCTGTGTGGAGTCTTTCATAAACTGTTTATGCTGAGTCTGAGTCTGCAGAGGGTCCCGGTGATGTGGAAGACATCATGCCTCGTCCCTGTACCAAAGACGCCTCGTCCCAGTGGCCCCCAGGATTACAGGCCCGTGGCACTGACCTCCCACATCATGAAGACCCTGGAAAGGCTCATCCTGGACCAGCTGCGACCCATAGTAAGACCACATCTGGATCCCCTTCAGTTCGCTTATCAGCCTCGTCTCGGAACAGAGGACACCATCATCTACCTGCTCAATCGTGTCTACACCCATCTGGACCAGCCGGCGAGCACTGTGAGGGTCATGTTTTTTGACTTTTCCAGTGCTTTCAACACCATCAGGCCGACCCTCCTGGGTGATAAGTTAGCAGCGATGCAGGTGGATGCTTCTCTGGTGTCCTGGATTGTTGATTACCTGACAGGAAGACCACAATATGTACGTCTCCCACAGTGTGTGTCTGACAAGGTGATTAGCAACACAGGGGCACCACAGGGGACTGTCCTCTCCCCCTTCCTCTTCACCCTCTACACCACAGACTTCAGCCACTGCACAGAGACCTGCCATCTTCAGAAGTTTTCTGATGACTCTGCGGTGGTTGGATGCATCAGCAGGGATGATGAGACAGAGTACCGGGCTGTGATCGACTCCTTTGTCACGTGGTGTGAGCAGAATCATCTGCAGCTCAACGTGGCAAAGACCAAGGAACTGATCGTGGACTTCAGGAAGACCAGGAAACACTTGACCCCTGTTTCAATTCAGGGGGTCAGTGTTGACATTGTGGAGGACTATAAATACCTTGGAGTACACATTGACAATAAACTGGACTGGGCTAAAAACACCACAGCACTTTACAGGAAGGGCCAGAGTCGTCTCTATTTTTTGAGGCGACTGAGGTCCTTCAACATCTGCCAGAAAATGCTGAGGATTTTCTATGAGTCTGTGGTGGCCAGTGCGATCCTCTATGCTGTTGCATGCTGGGGGAGCAGGCTGAGGGTCGCAGATGCCAACAGACTTAATAAACTGATCCGTAAGGCCAGCAATGTTGTGGGGATGGAGCTGGACTCCCTCAAGGTGGTGTCGGAGAGGCGGATGCTGTCCAAGATAAAGACAATGTTGGATAACACCTCCCACCCACTCCATGACATGCTGGTCAGTCACAGGAGCTCGTTCAGTGAGAGACTGAGATTACCGAAAAGCACCACTGAACGACACAGGAAATCATTCCTGCCTGTGGCCATCTCCCTGTACAACGCATCCACTTAACACAGTTTGCTGCTACAACTACACATGTTTCTTTTCCAAATATTTATTTATAAGTGACTTATGTATGTATGTATGAATATATATGTATATATTGTACTATTCTTAGTTAGTGTATTGTCTGTCTTGTCTTAATGTTGGTTTAAAATGGAGCACTGTAACAAAAAATAATTTCCCCCAGGGATCAATAAAGTATTCTGATTCTGATTCTGATATCTGTACCAGTGGCTGGTGTTACACCCCGGCCTAGGCAACCGGGGTGCAACGCAGGAAAATAAAAATAAGGAAAATAAAACCACGAAGGCCCTCCACCAAAATCCCAAAACGAAGGTGTCTCAAACGAAAATATTAACAAACCCATTCACAACTATTTACAACAGACTATTTATTTACAACAAAAACACCAAACTATTTACAACACGGGGGAGATCGCGACCATGACATACTGAAACACAAGGCTTAAATACATAGAAGGAGCAATCAGGGAATGGACCACAGGAGGGAAACACAGCTGGGGCAAATTAGAACTGACGAGACAGGGAAAATGTAAACTGAACACACTAAGATAACACAGACTTTCAAAGTAAAGCAGGAAATACATAACAGTCACGCAAAAACAAAACACTGACACACCGAAACGTAACATTTCCCCCTACCCAAAAATCAAACATGTAACCCCAAGTGAAATGTTTGATCAAAACCGGATGAAGGCTGGTGGAGGCTGGAGCGGTCCCACGGACCCTCCAGCGAAGACGGATGAAGTCTGGAGCGGTCCCACGGACCCTCCAGCGAAGGCAGACGAAGGCTGGAGCGGTGCCTCGGACCCTCCAGCGAAGACAAACGAAGACTGAAGCGGTGCCTCGGACCCTCCAGCAAAGGCAGACGAAGGCCGGAGCGGTGCCTCGGACCCTCCAGCGAAGGCGAATGAAGGCTGGAGCTGTCCCACCGACCCTCCAGCGAAGGCGAATGAAGGCTGGAGCTGTCCCACCGACCCTCCAGCGAAGGCGAATGAAGTGTGGAGCGGTCCCACGGACCCTCCAGCGAAGACAGACGGAGGCTGGAGCGGTCCCACGGACCCTCCAGCGAAGGCGGATGAAGGCTGGAGCGGCCCCTCGGACCCACCAGCGAAGACAGACGGCTGAAGCGGTCCCTCCCTCGGACCCTCCAGCGACGGCGGACGGCTGAAGCGGTCCCCGGGCCCTCCAGCGAAGACAGACGGAGGCTGAAGCGGCCCTCGGACCCTCCAGCGATTGGACGAGCCCCCATATGTTACACCCCGGCCTAGGCAACCGGGGTGCAACGCAGGAAAATAAAAATAAGGAAAATAAAACCACGAAGGCCCTCCACCAAAATCCCAAAACGAAGGTGTCTCAAATGAAAATATTAACAAACCCATTCACAACTATTTACAACAGACTATTTATTTACAACAAAAACACCAAACTATTTACAACACGGGGGAGATCGCGACCATGACATACTGAAACACAAGGCTTAAATACATAGAAGGAGCAATCAGGGAATGGACCACAGGAGGGAAACACAGCTGGGGCAAATTAGAACTGACGAGACAGGGAAAATGTAAACTGAACACACTAAGATAACACAGACTTTCAAAGTAAAGCAGGAAATACATAACAGTCACGCAAAAACAAAACACTGACACACCGAAACGTAACACTGGGTACTCTTCCTTTGAAAGAGCCAAGAGCCTTCCTTTCCACTTCCTCCATGTAAAGGTTGGCTACAATAGGTGACACGGGGGAGCCCATGGCACAGCCATGTTTTTGTCTGTAAAAGCCTTCGTTGTATTTGAAATATGTAGTGGTGAGGCAGAGGTCTAACAGGGTGCAAATCTGATTGGCTGTGAAGTTGGTCCTGTCCTCCAAGGAGCTGTCTTCTTGTAGTCATTTTCTGACAGTCTCCTCGGCCTCCATGGTGGGTATGCAAGTGAAGAGAGAGAACTGAAGAAGCTTCTCGGATGAGAGGTGAAACGTCTTCAAGTAACTTAAAGAAGTCCAGACGCTTTTCTTTGCAAGCTCCTTTGACTACGATGACCTGGATGACTGAGAACCTTCACAGACTCAAAGCTTCATAGAACTGAAACCAACATTTATTTTTAGCTCCATCCTGCTGCTGATACAGACTTTAGGTTTCTGAACATTAAACTTGTTGCTGCCTTTCATAGTGTGTAACTTGAAGGCCCTGAGTACTTTCTCCCACACTGAAAACACTGGGATGATCACATTATTTGAACATTACCTAATAAGACTGATTCAGCACAGACAGTCATGTTAAACTTTCCTAGCAGTCCTTCACAAACAGGGAACAGTCTGTCTATTCTCTCCATCTGTCAGCTGCTGCTGGCTCTTCCTCCTCCTCTTCCTCACACACTGCTGAGTTTGTCCTGGTGGATCATCAGGGCTGCAAAGCCTCACAGATGATGTGCAGCAGTGGGTCCCTCAGTCTGTCCTCACTCTGGACACTTGCAGTCGTCACACATGGAAATCAAATGTGTGATAAGCTGCAGGATTCAAACACAAGTGTAACTTATAAACACATGTTCATACTTTTATTCCACAATCAGAGAGAAAGAAACAGAGAGAGAGTGCAGGACAGACAGACAGGTGACAGTCTCAGGTGTACACACTGCTACACAACAGCACCAGAGAAGCAGGATTTAGTGTTTGTGTTATTACGAGTGTAAACAAGAAGAGTTCCAGATGGTGCAGTGGACACATGTGTGACTGCTGTGATTAAAGCATCTTTCTTTCAGCTTAACGAGTGAACCGTCAGCTCGTTCAAACACACGTTAAAGTGCGTTTGGCTCGACACCACCGAACAGAGGCAGCAATATAACACAGCTAACATTAACAGTGCAGTGGATCCTGCTTGTGCCGTGATGTTCAGGACTGCAAACCGAGCAGCATCACTGACTTTCAGCTTGTTGTGTTTGTGGATATATGACTGACTTTAATTATCCACAAAATCATCACATTCTCTGTCAGATTAAGGTCGACTATTGAACGGCGTATATTTTAAAGGCTTTAAAACCAAGTTAACGCTGAAAGTACAAACATCACTAATGTCACATAACTCTGCCGACAAGGCATAGCTATGGCTATGAAATGCTCTTTGTGTATCACTTCTTCATTATGAAAGATGTCATTAATGCACTAGTAATGTCTCATCTGGAGTATTGTTCAATCATTTGGTCAGCAGCTAATAAGACAGATCTTAACAGACTTCAGTTAGTCCAGAATAAGGCGTCCAGATGTGTGAAGATGTTCATACTATACTAATATTGATAAAATGCATAATAACCTTTCTTGGCTTCCTGTACAGGCTAAAATATTCTATGGCTTACTTGTAGTTCTAAAGAAAGCAATTCTGTTAAACACACCACATTTATTCTGCTCAGCTGCAGTATCCAGATGAAATACATCATCATATTACACAGTTTTCAACAAGCTGCAATTTAGTTAATGCTCGAGTTAAAAGTAACGTTTTGTAAAACTGTTACATTTAGAGCAACTTTTAAGTGGAATAAGTTGCCTTAAAAAATTAGAGAATTATTCAAAACTTCAATGAACACTTAAAAGCCGATTTACAGAGCTTTTAGTTGTTGTAAATATTGTAAGACATGATTTGTTTTTGAAATTTGTGTAATGTGCCTCAATGTTATTGATATTATTATTATTATTATTGATTGCTTATATTTGAACAATTGTGAAACGTCACTGTGGATGTAAGAGTGAAATTATGTGGATATCTTGAATCCACTTTATTGTGTAATATTTTATGTGAGTATTTGACGGAAGACGAGCAACATCTGTTGTGGAAGCTAACGGGGTTCCTTTAGAATAAACAAACATAGGATTTATTATCACTGAATAATTCTGTATAAATCTATACAAATTATAGAAATATGTAATAGGAAACAACAAAATAATCTAAATTATAAAATAATGTGTGTGTGTGTGTGTGTGTGTGTGTGTGTGTGTGTGTGTGTGTGTGTGTGTGTGTGTGTGTGTACACAATCAGGAGG
The DNA here is from genome assembly GCF_965226115.1 of Aulonocara stuartgranti. Lineage (NCBI taxonomy): Eukaryota > Metazoa > Chordata > Actinopteri > Cichliformes > Cichlidae > Aulonocara > Aulonocara stuartgranti. The sequence continues at coordinate 2,650,404 of NC_138941.1, read as the reverse complement.
GATGGGCATGATTTTAGTGTTTGAACAGTCATGAATTATCTTTAACAGCAGGTTGGATGTAATGTGTTAGAACTACCAGCAGGTGGGGTTAAGAGACCTTTAAAACACTAGGAGTCCCAGGCTTCTACCTTTCTACCTTTAAAACCCGGAGTGCAGCCAAATGGCTTTTAGCTAGGCTTTAGCTTCAGCCAAGTGGAAGCTAAATTGGCTAGTCATTCATATGTATATTAGGTTGTTACCTGGGAATTCTGGAGGGAAGCGGAGTGGGGGTGTGTGAACGAGGGGGTGGGGGAGCTGCTAAAAGCTGTGAACTTCCCTTTTGTGTTTCATCTTGATGCATTCTCAATCATCCAGGGAAATAAATCTCCAAAAGTCACCAACTTGGAGTGTTTCAGTTTGCCATCTTAGGGAGAAATCAACACACATGGGTGTATTTCCTTTGTTGCTGAGATTTACTGATAAAAACAGTACAAAAAACCAACCATTTGTACACATATTTACAAATAATAATAAAAAGTGAGTGAGTACATTTCAACATTTTCAGCAATCACTCACAATCCTGGCACTGCCATGGTATCTGTAGTCTGCATTTACCACATGTGTATCTGTAGCAGTGAACACATCGCACAGTGGCATGATTGTTCTTGCAATTGTGTTTGACCTGACACATGGCTCTTTTTCCAGGACTAGGTGTGGAGGGTTGTGTCCAAAGCAACTGTTCTTTTCTTGCCTTCTTTGCAGCTACATGAGAGTGAGCCAACTCTCTTGCAAGCTCCACCAGGAAGTCCACCCGTCTTTCCTTCATCCCGGTGCATGCTTGATACAGCACATGTGCATTCAGTGCTGCCATGTCAATCATGTTATAAAACACGGCAACTGGCCAGGTTGAAAACACCTAAGAAATAAGATAAATTGTTATTTCCATAGCCCTTTTACACTTACCTGTGTACACTTACACATACCTGAGTGGTGAATTCACCACTCAGGTATGTTGCAGGTCTTTTGTGGTTCTATGTTTATGTGTTTCATTGTGTGTAAAAGGGCTATGGAAAAAACAATTTATCTTATTTCTTAGGTGTTTTCAACCTCTGCTGCCACGCTGACGGCGTATGCGGCCAAACGGAAGAAGACAGTCTATATTCTTAGCAGCATGCACAGCGTGGTTCAGACTGATAACACTACCAAAAGGAAGCCAAACACAGTCACCCTTTACAACAAAACAAAGTGTGGCGTGGATGTGATGGACCAGATGGTTCGGGAGTACACTGTCCGCAGAGGAACACGGCGCTGGCCAGTTGCCGTGTTTTATAACATGATTGACATGGCAGCACTGAATGCACATGTGCTGTATCAAGCATGCACCGGGATGAAGGAAAGACGGGTGGACTTCCTGGTGGAGCTTGCAACAGAGTTGGCTCACTCTCATGTAGCTGCGAAGAAGGCAAGAAAAGAACAGTTGCTTTGGACACAACCCTCCACACCGAGCCCTGGAAAAAGAGCCACGTGTCAGGTCAAACACAAATGCAAGAACAATCATGCCACTGTGCGATGTGTTCACTGCAACAGATACACATGTGGTAAATGCAGACTACAGATACCATGGCAGTGCTAGGATTGTGAGTGATTGCTGAAAATGTTGAAATGTACTCACTCACTTTTTATTATTATTTGTAAATATGTGTACAAATGGTTGGTTTTTTGTACTGTTTTTATCAATAAATGTCAGCAACAAAGGACATACACCCATGTGTGTTGATTTCTCCCTAAGATGGAAAACTGAAACACTCCACTCCCCCACCCCCTCAATCACACACCCCCACTCCCCTCCCTCCAGAATTCCCAGGTAACAACCTAATATACATATGAATGACTAGCCCATTTAGCTTCCACTTGTCTGAAGCTAAAGCCTAGCTAAAAGCCAAATGGCTGCTCTCCGGGGGTTTAAGTGGTGTTTGGTGCCACGCTCCACCTTCAGGTTTAAAACTAGTGTTAATGGAGTTTGAAGGTTGAGTTTGTTCCACGACTGCATTTCACTCACTGCCTCTGTTTGTATCTCTGTCACTGCAGGACCAACATGGAGCCAGAAGTCAGCGCTCTCAGGAGGCCGACAAACCTCACAGAAGAAAGGGAGAGAAAAAACACACCTGTGACGAGTGTGGGAAGGGTTTTACTGTGAGGGCTAATCTAAAACGGCATCAGGTCATCCACACTGGAGAGAGACCGTTCAGCTGTGACGAGTGTGGAAAGTCTTTTTCCTTCAAGCGTTCCCTAAAAAGACACCAACTCATCCACAGTGGAGTTAAAGCGTACAGCTGTGATCAGTGTGGCAGAGCTTTTACTCAAAGTAGCAGCTTACAGAATCATCTAGTTACCCACTCTGGAATTAAGCCATACACCTGTGATCAGTGTGGGAAGGCTTTTACTCAAAGTAGCCACTTACAGAGGCATCTAGTTACCCACTCTGGAATTAAGCCATACAGCTGTGACGAGTGTGGGAAGGGTTTTACTGTGAGGGCTAAACTAAAACAGCATCAGGTCATCCACACTGGAGAGAGTCCGTTCAGCTGTGACTTGTGTGGAAAGTCTTTTTCCTCAAAGGGTTCCCTAAAAACACACCAACTCATCCACAGTGGAGTTAAAGCGTACAGCTGTGATCAGTGTGGCAGAGCTTTTACTCGCAGTAGCCACTTACAGAGTCATCTAGTTACCCACTCTGGAATTAAGGCGTACAGCTGTGACATCTGTGGAAAAACTTTCAGCCAGAGAGGGAGCCGAAATACACACCTACGCATTCACACCAGACATGATGTGTACTGCTGTGAACAGTGTGGCAAATACTTTACAACAGACGCACAGTTACAACAACACATGTTTACCCACACTGAGGAGAGACCTTATCGATGTGACCTGTGTGAGAAGACTTTTAAAGCTCCACATCACCTGAGACGACACCAACAGATCCACACCAGAAAGAGACTCTACAAGTGCATCTACTGTGAGAGAAGCTTCTCACAGTCAGGTCATCGTAACATTCATGAACGTGCACACATGGAAGGAAACTACAGCTGTGACCAGTGTGCCCAAACATTCACCTCATTGTCTGCTCTGTGCAAACATCAGCGCGATCACTCAGGGCTGAAATCACTCCCATCACTGGATCACAGTGAATCTGAAGACACAGAAAGATCCTCTGGTTTCTGTGTCGGACTCAAAAAGCTTGAGATCAGGCTCCACAGAGTTCAGATAGAATCATTTAAACTTGTGTTGAACTGAACTGGTTGCTGGGCTGAACTTCTACATAATACAGATCTACATGGGATCTTCTTTTCTGTTTTTTACTGAGTCAGTTTTGTCCTTTTTTCTCTGTCCTGGTTTTGCTCGTCTGTAAATGATTGAAACTCAGTCAAATAGTTCATTGTTCTCCAGCAAAACGTTTTGGAAACTCATGTTTAACCTTTAAAACTCTGACATGTTTTAGCACACAAGGCTTCATCGGGGAGTTCACTCATGATTGGACCATGAGAACAAAGGATTTTAGTTCTTTCAAAGAGAGTCTTGGAGATGTTTGATGTTTCTGTTTTTTCTACATAAAGGAATAAACTATTTTTCTTGCTTCATGTAGTGTGGAAGTTTTTAATGTTTCTTCATCTGTTATGTTCTTGAATGTGTTCACGTGAAGATGGTATAAATAAACTGTTGTCAGAGATTTACAGTTATCAAACAGTTAGGTGAATAAACAACACTGAGACACTTGGAGATGGTTAACGTGCTGCACGGGTGAGGGCTCAGAGAGGACTCACACCGAGCTGCAGTAGTCGTTTATTATTTATAGCAGGGTGAAACAAGCATAGCAGTTTCCTCTAATTTTGCATATGTGTGTGTGTGTCTCTAAGTTCGTATAAATATCATAGGGTGAACTTCCTCTTTCTATAAACAGAGCGAGTAGTACATTTTGTTCTTTTCCTATTAAGAGTAAAATATGAACATGTACTTTAATGCAACATAAAACTCATAAAAGCGTTTCTTCTTTAACATCCCCTCCTGATGTTAATATTTTTCACTTAATCATACTTTATTATCAGCCAACAATCACTTGATTATAACATTTTCAATTGTAGCATCATTCAGTATGTGTGTGTGTGTTTCTATACTAAATCTTCTTCATCCGGTTCATCTTCTAGTGGCAGTCCAACATAGGTAATTACTGTGGCCTGTACCATTTTGTCAATCATGGATCTTATGCATGGTAGGATACATGTAGAAAACAAGCACAATAATAGAAGCAGAACTCCTATCAGTACGAGTCCTTTTATCACGAGGGTCTTCCAGCTGCCACTCAGCAGCCAGGTCAGCCAGTCCTCATTGTTCGTGACATAGTCTTGTTGCTGCGCATTACTCAGTTGTCGCAACTTGTCTAGGGCAGTGGTCATGGTCAAGGAGTGCACGTTGTCCGGGATATAGGTGCAACAAGTGGTGTTGAATAAGACACAGAGGCCCCCTCTCTCAGCGAGAATCATGTCCAGGGCGACCCTGTGTTGCATGACCACTATTCTGATCGCGTCGATTTCCTCATTCTGAGCCTTATTTATCTTTGTTGAGCTGTTCAGGAAAAGTCCAAATCGGTAGTCAAGAGTCTCAATTCTTAACGTGTTTTTTCCAGTTCCGACCCATGGGAACAGTGAGTGCAGGACCTTCTGTCCGGTGGTCCACAACTTGAACTCCGCTGGTACATCACTGCCCCAGATTGGGTCATAGGGTTGCACGTCATCAGTGTTCCTCTTGCGTCGTGGTTGGTTCTGATGACATGGTTGACCATAACATACTATTGGCGAGACTAGAGCACACTGTAGGCATCAAGGGCGCTGCCTTGGATTGGTTTAAATCTTACCTCTCCGATCGGCTCTCTTCGGTTCACTTGGCCACCTCCTCCTCCTCCGCTGTACCTGTTTGCTGTGGTGTCCCCCAGGGATCTGTGCTAGGCCCTACCCTGTTCTCACTGTATATGCTTCCTTTAAGTGTCATTTTTGAGAAATACCACATTGCCTTTCACTATTATGCTGATGACATCCAGATCTATTTTGAGCTGAATGATGATCTAGCTATGTCCGTGAGTAACTTTCGAGAGTGCATGTGTGAGGTCAAGCAATGGCTTCTGGCAAATTTTCTTATCCTTAACGATAAGAAAACTGAAATTATGATCTTTGGCAGTGACGCTCTTTGTGCCAAACTTCATGATGCTTTTGGTTTTCTCACTAGTTCTTTCCCTGACACTGTTAGGAATCTGGGTGTGCTACTTGACAGCTCATTTAAACTTGATAAACAAGTATCTGCTGTCGTCAGATCTAGTTTCTACCAACTTCGCCTTATTTCCAGGGCCAAACACTACATCCCGCACAATGACTTGGAAAAGCTTATCCATGCCTTTGTTACGTCAAGACTAGATTACTGTAATTCACTTTATTATGGTCTCCACTCTACCCTTTTACATAGATTACAGACAGTCCAGAATGCCGCTGCACGCATTCTAACTAAAACTAAGAAGTTTGCTCACATCACTCCCGTCCTTGCTGATCTGCACTGGTTGCCTGTGAAATTTCGTATTCAATTTAAAATTCTGTTGTTTACTTTTAAAATTACTAATAACACAGGGCCAAGTTATCTTAAGGATCTCTTAAATTCATATCTTCCTACGAGGGCCTTAAGATCTTCCTCACAGTTATTGTTGGTTCAGCCCAGATCTCGCTTGAAGTCTAGAGGTGATCGAGCGTTCGCTCTAGCTGCACCTGAGCTGTGGAACAGTCTCCCGATTGGCATCCGGGCGTCTGATTCTATTCAATCTTTTAAATCACGGCTTAAAACATATCTGTTTGAACTTGCTTTTTCTACTAGTTAAATTCTCGCCTTGCTTCTAGTGAGTTGTTCTATTAATGTGTCTGGTTGTTTTGCGTTGTCCTGCACTGTCAATGTTTTCTATCACTGTGTTTGATGGTACAGCTTTACAGCTTTACTCTGCTATAGCTGTGTGCTATAGTTTATTTTATTAGTGGTTTTACCTGTGAACATAATCTCTCACTTATATGACTCTGACGTTATAGTGCTAATTATTTTATTATTTTATTGTTGCGTAGCCTATGTCCTCTATCACTGTGTATGATGGTACAGTTCTACTTTGCTATAGCTGTGTGCTATAGATTATTCCTATTAGTGGTTTTTACCTGTGAACATAATCCCACACTTATATGACTCTGATGTTTTAGTGTAAATCATTTTATTGTTTTATTGTTTCATGTAAAGCACTTTGGCATGCCCCTGGCTTTTAATGTGCTCTATAAATAAAGATTGTTGTTGTTGTTGTTGTTGATGGAATACTCTGAAGGTGTGGTCTGACACTAAAATTGGGGCGCAGAGTCCGGTACAAGAAAAGCTCACAACTAAGACAAAACTGCTCCTGCAAGGAAAGCTCACTGTTATGCATGCAAGGTGATCAGCTCTAGGTGAGAAGACATTTAAATCTCACACTTGTTCTGCTGCATTTTTGAAGCTCAATTCCAGGAACAGATCGCAGGGTTCATTTTTATATACACTGCAACTGCCATGAGGACAGGGCCATTTTTTTGTTGTTGTTTGTTTTTCCTTTTGCTCTGTGCAGCATTTTGGCAGCATTTTTAAATTTCTCTTTGTATTTTTTCTTTCTTTTACTAGTGAAGAGATGTAGCGTGAACAGTTATACAGTCTAAATATCCCATATGGGTCGTGTGAAATGGTGTTTTCAGTTTCATTCAGTTGAAGTAAAGAACGTTGAATATTTCTAAGTGTGCTGTTTTGAACCAACATGTCACAGTATGATCAGTGCTGTAATTTTTGACAGTCACTGTATCAATGTTATTTTTGCATCTCTTGAATAAAGGTTTTGACCTGCAAGTGCTAATTTCTTTAGTTATTGGGGTAAAATGGGTAATGTTAATAGGAAGGTGTTTGCCAATTCAGTAACCTAATTTAATGTTAATGGAAACTAACATTATCTCAAATTGTTTAGTTATAATTGTTGTTTAACTGAATCTTGATTTTTGATCTTGATTTGTTCTTTCCCAACATTTTTCAAAAGAAACAGTCTAATTTCTTTGCTGTGATTGATTCCAGAGAACACGGAAGAACTGACATTATTTAACTGTTGATTTATGTAGATTCAGTGGAGGAGTAATGTCAGTTTAATTCTTTACCTACTGTCAATGCAGTGAAATTAGACATTTTGTTTTGAAAGGTTACTGGTGGATGCCAGCAACCATCTTGGAAGAGAACAATATAATCTGTTATAAGGCCTCCATTTGAAAATTGTGTATTTGATACTAGAATATAATAGCAAAATGTAATTTGAAGATAACATGTAGTATTTAAGTGACCAAGTAGTATTGGGTAAAAGTTATTGAATGGTGTTGGGATAAAGTGAGAAAATTGTGAAGGATTAAAATATTCCAAGAGCTCAAATTACTTCATCAAAACATGTTTAAGTCACATTTTATCAACACAAATTTCACAGGCTTATTGAACTTGAATAAATTGTGTTAATTTAACTCAATTGTTTAAGTTGCTGCCAAAGCAAAACATCTGTGTGCAACAAATGTCCACCATTGAATTAAGTAAATCCAACAACATATTTTTTTCAGTGTAGTTTGGACTTTATGATTTCTGTAACTGGAAAATATTATTTTGTTTAAAGACAGAAGTGACCGCATAGTTGCAACATCAAAGGGAAATATTAATTAATTAGCATCAAGTATATTTGTTGCTTAAGCGTTTGCACTATAACTTAAGTAGGTGTCACGGCGGGGTGCGCCGATGTGTGCGGAAACAGGACCCAAAAGCAGATGATGACGAGGAATAGTAATGATTAACAGAAAAGTGAACCTTTATTGCGATGACGGCAGGAAATGAACCAAGAGACCAAAGCAAACAGGCAAAACACTAAGAAACAAAACACTGAACTGACAAAACACTAAGAAACAAAACACTAAAGGTACTAAGACCAAAAACTATAACTATGACCGAGGTGGAAAAATAAACAGGCTATGACTATGACTCTGGTGAGAATAAACAGACGAACTGACAATGGCATGAAGAAAACAAAAGGCTTAAATACAGACATGAGGTGATCAGGGGAAGTGGCGACACATGAGGAAACAGCTGACTGACATGAATCTAATGACAGGACCAGGAGGAGTGAAACTAAATACAATGACCAAAGAACACATGACACTGTCAGAATAAAACAGGAAACACTAAAACTAGACATGACAATACAAACTTAACATACCAAATACGTGATGAATAATGCAAGAACTCAAACAGAAAACCCAGGAACAATAACTGCCTAAACTAAAGGCAAATAGGAAATACCACAAAACTAACAACATCTCAAAAAATGAGAACAATACAAAGAAAGCTCAAAGTGCTGGGTCGGAGACCCAGCCTGTGACAGAGCCCCCCCCTCAAGGGCGGATTCCAGACGCCCTAAAACCTCGAAAAACAAAACCAAAAACAACCCACCAAGGGCGGGCGGTGGGGGTCCAGGACGGAGGGCCAGAAACAAGGCCAAAAAAACCCAAAAACAAAACGTCCATCAAAATCACAGGAGCGCAGGGAACAGTTCATGACTCCTCAGGGGGCCGACCCGGAGGGTGACGGTCCAGAAAATCATAGTTCATGTGATCAGGGGGCCGGCCCGGAGGCCGACGGCACAGAAGTCCATGGTCGGACAGTTCCGGGGGCCGTCCGTGCGGACGGCAATGGTGGCGACATGGAAACCGTTCAGGGGGCCGACCGTGCGGACGGCAAAGGTGGCGACATGGAAACCGTTCAGGGGGCCGACCGTGCGGACGGCAACGGCGTAGAAACAGTTCAGGCGGCCGACCGTGCGGACGGCAACGGCGTAGAAACAGTTCAGGTGGCCGGCCGTGCGGAAGGCGGCGGCGGCGCCCAAGTGTCAGGCGTACCGGCCGAGGCTTGGAGGGCACAGGACCAGGTGACGCTAAAGCAGAGGCTGAGGCCGGACCAGGTGACGCTGAAGCACAGGCAGAGGCCGGACCAGGCGTAGCAGAAGCACAGGCAGAGGCCGGACCAGGCGAGGCTGAAGACTCTGACAAGGACAGACCAGGCGAGGCTGAAGACTCTGACGAGGACGGACCAGGCGAGGACGAAGACTCCGAGGCTGAAGACGAGGACGGACCAGGCGAGGACGAAGACTCCGAGGCTGAAGCCGAGGCCGGACCAGGCGAGGACGAAGACTCTGAGGCTTAAGCCGGAGCCGGACCAGGTGGAGCAGGAGCAGCTGATGCCGGAGCCGGACCAGGTGGAGCAGGAGCAGCTGATGCAGAAGCCGGACCAGGCGAGGACGAAGACTCTGAGGCTGAAGCCGGACCAGGTGAGGACGAAGGCTCTGAGGCTGCGGCTGACGAAGCACAGGCTGGAGCTGCGGCTGACGAAGCACAGGCTGGAGCTGCGGCTGACGAAGCACAGGCTGGAGCTGGTCCTGGCGTAGCAGAGGCAGAACCAGGTGACAGTGAGGCAGCCACAGGTGGTGAAGCAGAAGGTGGCCAGACGGGCTCCTCAGGCCCTCCAGCTGACGAAGCATGAGGCTGAACGGGCTCCTCGGGCCCGCCAGCAGACGTGGCGTGAGGCTGGACGGGCTCCTCGGGCCCGCCAGCAGACGTGGCGTGAGGCTGGACATGGCGAGGCTGATGTGGTTCTCCTGAACCTTCAGCAGACGAAACATGAAGCTGGCTGGGTTCTCCCGAACCTCCAGCAGACGAGACATGAAGCTGGCTGGGTTCTCCCGAACCTCCAGCAGACGAGACATGAAGCTGGCTGGGTTCTCCCGAACCTCCAGCAGACGAGACATGAAGCTGGCTGGGTTCTCCTGAACCTCCAGCAAATGAAGCATGAAGCTGGCTGGATTCTTCTGAACCTCCAGCAGACGAAGCATGAAGCTGGCTGGGTTCTCCTGAACCTCCAGCAAACGAAACATGAGGCTGGCTGGGTTCTCCTGAACCTTCAGCAGATGAAGCATGAAGCTGGCTGGGTTCTCCTGAACCTCCAGCAGACGAAGCATGAAGCTGGCTGGGTTCTCCTGAACCTCCAGCAGACGAAACATGAGGCTGGCTGGGTTCTCCTGAACCTCCAGCAGACAGAACATGAAGCTGGCTGGGTTCTCCTGAACCTCCAGCAAATGAAGCATGAAGCTGGCTGGGTTCTCCTGAACCTCCAGCAGACGAAACATGAGGCCGGACGGGCTCCCCGGGCCCTCCGGCTGACACTGAAATTGGCCGCACCAGCTGTACCTCCGTCTCTGGCTCCAGACCGGCCTGGATAGCAGTACCACAGCAGCTTAGCTGAGCCTGATGGCTAGCTTTTCCAGGGCAAACAGTCTCTGTATAGCCGGGCTCATTAACCGGAAAAGTAGTGTCAATTTCAACAACTTCCTGAGAGAAAACATGAGGAGCCAAAATGTAATCACTCACTTGCGTTTGTGATACGGAGCGTCGGTGGCGCGCACGCCGCTTTTTCTTAGGAGTGGAAGACGGCGGAGCGATGGGTGGAAGTCCCTGGTAACTCCGAGGTCCCCCGAGAGCCAGTCGAGTTCCCCGGAAAGAGTGCTCGTGCTCCGGAATGAGCCACGGCTTCCACCGGAGCTCCTCCTCCAAGAGAGCGCAGAATATAGACTGGCGCTCGTCGTCGTCCAAGTCTATGGTGTGCGGCGCTTCCTCGCGCTGAACTGTGACAGGAGTATGGCGAGACTGTGATGAGGGCGTGGAAACTGGTGAGCTGAGAGGTGGTGACGCTGCGGCGAATCTCAGCGAACCGACACGAACACACTCAGGTTCCGGAGGCAGCAATGGAGATGACTGATTGTGGGGTTGTTGTGACTGGTGGGTGCTGGAAGCCATTTCCTGACTCGACAGTCCCTGGGCCTGCAGCATCTCCTTTATCCTCGTAAAGGCATCAACGATGGCAGGTGAGTCCGGGAGCTGGAGAAGGCGGGGATCCCTCTCCATAATAGCTTCAGCAGCGTTGATCATTACTAGCTTGCTCTTCAAATCGGGCGTTGTAAAGAAGCGGTCGAGGATCGCTTGGATCCGAGCAGTCTCCTCCAGACACTCGGTGAGAGCAGAATCCGCTGGGTCCATGACTGGTCAGTTCGTTCTGTCACGGCGGGGTGCGCCGATGTGTGCGGAAACAGGACCCAAAAGCAGATGATGACGAGGAATAGTAATGATTAACAGAAAAGTGAACCTTTATTGCGATGACGGCAGGAAATGAACCAAGAGACCAAAGCAAACAGGCAAAACACTAAGAAACAAAACACTGAACTGACAAAACACTAAGAAACAAAACACTAAAGGTACTAAGACCAAAAACTATAACTATGACCGAGGTGGAAAAATAAACAGGCTATGACTATGACTCTGGTGAGAATAAACAGACGAACTGACAATGGCATGAAGAAAACAAAAGGCTTAAATACAGACATGAGGTGATCAGGGGAAGTGGCGACACATGAGGAAACAGCTGACTGACATGAATCTAATGACAGGACCAGGAGGAGTGAAACTAAATACAATGACCAAAGAACACATGACACTGTCAGAATAAAACAGGAAACACTAAAACTAGACATGACAATACAAACTTAACATACCAAATACGTGATGAATAATGCAAGAACTCAAACAGAAAACCCAGGAACAATAACTGCCTAAACTAAAGGCAAATAGGAAATACCACAAAACTAACAACATCTCAAAAAATGAGAACAATACAAAGAAAGCTCAAAGTGCTGGGTCGGAGACCCAGCCTGTGACAGTAGGATTATAACTTTTAAGGAAGGAAAGATTTCAGATATTTAGTTCACTGCTTCAGTTATTTTATATGAAATTAAAACATTTACGTTGGTCAAATATGATGCTCTAAATCAAATAAAAGTTTGAAAATAAATGATGTATTTTTAAATGCTGCAACAAATGTTCACAAAAAGTAACTATAATTAAAACCAGTTAAACAAAATCAAATGTTTGAATCATGCTTAACCAAATGCCAGGCTGGAGAGCTGAACCTAAAGTATACGTAGAAAGATTTCAACATCTGAGCAGTTTTTAATGTTTTTATCACATATAAATGTCACAGCAGTGGGTCCTGGCCCAATGCTTTGTGTTTTTGGTTTTCTTTGACTCTTGTTTTTCTTGGTTTTTGTTCTTCTTATTTATCAGGCTCTCAGTAATCTTAGTTCTCCCTCCCTCAGTGTTCATTTCAGCCTGTGTTTAGTTTCTGTTCCCGTGTCCCACGTTTCATCGTTTCATGTCGAGTCAGCCCTGTCTCTCTGTTTCCTGTGTCTCCCCAGTCAGCCCCGCCTCCCTCGGGCACTCATGTGTGATACAGAGTAATAAACCTGACTACATTTGTTACACTCTCTTTATTACCTGTTACTTTAAAATTCATACACTAATTATGTCTGCCCATCTCTCTAATGTGAAGGTCAAAGGTCAACATCCCAGTGACATAAGAATAATCCCAAAGGGGCAAAGGCAGCGGTTAATTTAGCATATTTAGCATTAAGGGTACAGCAAGGATATACTTTTACTTATTGTGGCAGGGGTGTGGTCTCTGGCCTGCTGCAGTGGAGGCTGGTGGCGGGACATTGGACGGCACAGGTGATGGAGCTCATGACTCTCCCCTTTATAGTGACGGAGGAGACTGGCGTGGGGGAAGCGTGTAGTGGAGGAAGCCGAGGAGAGAGCTGGTTTCTGGCTACAAAAACGGCGTCAAACCAGAAAAGATTGCTCGTGGTCAAATAATGTGTAATAATAATGAAATAAATAGGCCATTGGGAAAAACGGGATTTTGAAATAAAGACTGACTTTGAAAAAAAGGACATTTTGGATTAAAAATGGCTGGGAATAAATAAAATGCCTCAGGAATAATCTCTGTTATTGTGAAAAATAATGATCATGAAATAATATTTCACAATAATAAGTAAATTTACCGTATTTTCACGACCATAAGACGCACTGTGCTAAAAGGCGCAGTCTCAGTTATGTGTGCCATTACTGTATTTAACACACACATAAGGCGCATTGGATCATAGGCCGCATACAAGTACCGTATGCGTATTTAAAAATAAAGCGGGAGCAAACCTGAGTTCGGTACCTTACTCACATTTCTATTACCAGTAATCGTCATCATCAACAACACACAAGCATACAAGTGTGCGTATTTAAAAATAAAGCAGGAGCAAAACAAAGTTTGGTACTCACATTTTTATCATCAATCAAACCCATCGAAGTCCTCATCCTCTGTGTCTGAATTGAACAGCTGCGCTAAATCTCCATCAAACATGCCAGGTTCACTTTCTTCACTGTCAGAGTCACTTTCCGTGCCGTACGGCTCCTCGGAAATGATGCCGGCTTTTGCGAAAGCTCGAACAACAGTGCCAGCAGACATGTTAGCCCAAGCATCTACAATCCATTGGCAAATTGTGGCGTAACTCGCCCGGCGCTGCCTTCCACTCTTGGTGAAACTGTGGTCTCCATCGGTCATCCATCGCTGGATGTGTTTGTCGCCGATGTGTTTGCTGCAGTAGGAGCGGAAGATGGCCAGCTTTTCCTTATAATCCGCTGGAAGTTGCTGCGCTACCGTAGTCCTGGTCCGGATGGAAAAATGGCACCATTTCATAAAAAGTGAAAGTGAAACTGCTTTTAGCCGAATGGTGACCGTCGAAACGCTTCTCCCGCTCGTTCTTTGCTCGATGATCGCCTTATGTCCGCGGAAACTCGGCTGCGTTTTCTTGACCTGCCGGAGCTTGTTTTCCAGCTTCCTCCATTTGCGAACCATCAATTCGTTAATCTTAAATTCTCTCGCCGCTGCTCGATTTCCATGTTCCTCCGCGTAGCTGATGGCCTTCAGTTTAAACTGTGCTTCGTAAGCGTGTCTCTTTGCCATTTTCAGGGTTGTTAAAACAACGGTGTCCTGCATAACGCACATACCTGTTCTTTTATACAGGTATGTGCAATAAAGTCAACGCACACACTTCACCCTTTAGCGTTCTCATGGTGTTCTCTACTACGTCCTCCTTACAATACAAAGGGCACACTGCGCTATAGGGCGCGCCGTACTTTTTGAAGAAAATCTAAGACTTTTAAGTGCGCCTTATGGTCGTGAAAATACGGTAAATAGCAGAATGCAATATATTTCACAATAATGAGCTTTTTTTCAAAATGTGTTCAATTATTTCACAATATCATTCTCACATTACATATCTGTGTCTTATTTATTCACATAGTTATTTATTTCATCATGAGTTATTTATTTATTTAATTTTGAACACTTTGGAGTTCCATATGGTTGTAGTGGGCTTGTAATGTAAATGTGGTCTGATTAAATGTGACATTAATGCTGTTGCTGCATAAACCTGATAAAACAGTTCTATTAGTGGGTCTGTGTGATCAGCATCAGTGGGTGAAGGTGAGGCCTTGACTAGTAGAACGTCATGTTGGTGTTTAACAACACATGAGCCAACATCAGACTCCGAGCGCTACGATGCTAAAGATCAGAAGATCCAGTGTGACATCATCGTTACCTGGCAACAGTAGCCCTCATCTGACTTTATTGGAGGATATTTACACCAGCAACACGGTTTAGTTTGATATGACGGATTAACAACATGCTGTGATATCCAGTTCATCTGTAATAGATACTGGATCTAATCAGTCAGCAGATATTTGATCAGTTTATTTATAATTATACTAGAAACAAACACAACTGTGTTGGTGATTCATGCAAACTTGCATATCAGCCTTTGAAGGTTTTGTAGTATTGAGAACAAAGAGGTTGTGTTAGGGCTGAAAAGCCCGACTTGTTCTCCTCTGCAGGTCATCAAATGCACCACAGAAGTTTGTATTTGCACAGCCTGTATATGTTTGATGGCTTTATTATTCTCTGTTCAAAGACAGTAAATATGGAAAATGTCTCATGTAGTATCAGCTTCATGTAAAATGACTGCAGCAAACATTTAGAGAACATGTGTTGCTGTTTGTCCTACATTTCAACACTGAATGAACCCTGAAAACATGATGGCAGCTGGCAGGTTGGAGTTCACATGAAATATCAGCTGTATGAAGACTGGAAATATAGATGATAAAAACATGCAGCCAAACATTTGTGGACATGAATAAACTATCTGATCCAAAAAGCAGGAAGTGACACAGCTAGAAAGTGTGTAACAGCTGAAGTCAAATGTAATGCAGAGTTGAATCTGCACTTGGATCCATCTGTGAAAGGTCCACATGTAGGGATCACATGAGTCCTGATGTTTGTCAGTCCAGCTTGATAACTCCATCTACTGTGGCTACATATACTGGGCTGGTAGCTCCACAGTGTTGGAAAGAAACTATTAAATGTGCAAAGTTTAAAATCAGAGGCTCTTCTAACACAGGAGCCATGTTGAGTTTAGATCACAGCCGACCACCGGCAGTCTGAAATGGAATGAAGCCCATTGACAGCTAGCAGGTCTAAACAGGAACGCACCCATTTGTATGTGTGGCAATGATGTGGCTGCAGCTGACACAGGATTGGTTCAAACTAAACATCAGACACATTTCACAGAGTTCACAAATAAACTCACGTTTTTATTTTTGAAGATGATCATAAAGTAGAATTTATGGTCCAGTAGAAAGAGCAGGAGGTTTGAGCCCTTCTGATGGCAAGGCAAGGCAAGTTTATTTGTATAGCACAATTCAACAACAAGGTGATTCAAAGTGCTTTACAGAGACATTAGAAACAAAAACAAATAAAAAGCATGATTTAAAATTGATTAAAACAAGCAAATAAACTAACTAACTAATTAACAAACAAACAAACAAAACAGTATATAAAATCAAAACAGATAAAATCAGAACAGTAGATAAAATCAGTAGTTAAATGTAAGTTTTGAAATTTAAGCTTAAAGTGTGGATTTGGTGCTTTATTCAAATGCAGCTGAGAACAGGTGAGTCTTCAACCTGGATTTAAATAAACTGAGTGTTTCAGCTGATCTGAGGCTTTCTGGGAGTTTGTTCCAGATATAAGGAGCACAAAAGCTGAATGCAGCTTCTCCGTGTCTGGTTCTGACTCTGGGAACTGATAAAAGACCGGATTCAGATGACCTGAGGGATCTGGAAGGTTCATACTGGGTCAGGAGGTCACTGATGTATTTTGGTCCTAAACCATTCAGAGCTTTATAGACCAGCATCAGAACTTTAAAGTCTATCCTCTGACGGACAGGCAGCCAGTGTAAGGACCTCAGAGCTGGACTGATGTGGTCCACTTTTTTGGTCTTAGTGAGGACTCGAGCAGCAGAGTTCTGAATGAGCTGTAGTTGTCTGACTGATGTTTTAGGTAGACCTGTAAAGATGCTGTTACAGTAATCAAGCCTACTAAAGATGAATGCATGGACTAGTTTTTCCAGGTCCTGTTGAGACATCAGATCTTTTATCCTTGAAATATTCTTGAGGCGATAGTAAGCTGATTTTGTTATTGTCTTAATGTGTTTTTCTAAGTTTAGGTCTGCATCCATCACTACACCCACATGTCTCGCCTGGTTTGTGGTTTTTAGATGTATAGATTGAAGTTCTCTGGTGACCTGTAATCGTTTTTCTTTGGCGCCAAAGACTATTACCTCAGTTTTGTTTTGTTTAGCTGGAGAAAATTGTACGGGGCCTTGGTCTCCTGGTGACATTGTGATATATATTTGTGTGTCATCTGCATAGCTATGATAGTTTATTTTGTTGTTCTTTATAATCTGTGCCAGTGGGAGCATGTAAATGTTAAACAAAAAGGGTCCCCAGATGGAACCTTGGGGAACTCCACATGTGATACTTGTCTGCTCAGATGTGAAGTTACCTATTGATACAAAGTATTTCCTGTTTTCTAAGTATGTTTTGAACCAGTTTAGTACAGTTCCTGAAAGACCTGTCCAGTTCTCCAGTCGTTTGAGTAATATGTTGTGGTCAACTGTATCAAATGCTGCACTGAGATCCAGTAAAACTAAAACTGACATTTTTCCACTGTCTGTATTCAGACATATGTCATTAAACAGCAGAAACAGGATTTGGAGGAAGATGTTAATAGATTAGAAAGAATTGTACACTGTGAATCAATGCAAGTCTTTCTATATAGACAGATCTGTAATAATCCCTCAGGTAGGTTCCTCTGGGACAGTCACAGATAGAGACACCAATTCTGACATCCTTTGAAAGCCTGACTTTGAATTTTCATCACTCGTCATGCACACAGATGTTAATTCTACATATTCCTGGTACTGAACTCTAAATCAATATGAAGAAAATGCTGCTGCTAATCTGCATCTATGTTGATATCAAATCCTTTTCCAGCACATGGATAAATCTCTATAAATCTTTCAGTCTGATCAGAATGGGCACAGTGTTGTTATTGCAGCTCCCTGATGTTTGAAAAGCTAAATGTCCATTTTAAAGTGCTCGTGTGTAGGATTGTGTTTCCTTCCTTTGTGCAGTTCTTACAGTAAACATGTTTGAATGTTTCCTGTTCCCCTGATGCTTCTTCCTGTTGGATAAAATTGGTTTGAATAACATGTTCTTATAGGTTTTAATGAACTTCAAACTGGGATCCACTTACAAAACTGTCTCATTTTATTGGAACGATCCACATTTACATCCATTCACGGTACATTTGACATCTGAACACGTTTGTACACATGATGAAAGGACAGATGGTGTTTGTGTGTCCTTCTTAAACTTAGTGTGGATGTTTCATCATGTAGAACTACTTAGAACAAAGTCTTTGGAACATTTGGAGAACACGTTTAGGAAAGTAACATCCTGGTAGAACATTTTCTTAAAGCAAAGCAGAGCTGCAACATGACTGTGAGGATTCAGAAGAATAAAGTCAGAATACTTTATTATTATGAAGACTAAAGTGCACCTTGATGCTGCCGATGAACACACATGTTCTTTGTGAAAGCATGTGTGAGCACAGCTGACATGCACCACACTGACCCCACTCGCCCCATTTCTTCATCCACTTCTTGCTCTTGTGCTTGAAATGAGACGCAGCAAAAGTCAGAGGCTCTAAAATCCACAAAAAGGGGGCTCGTTAGATCAGGATACTGGATGTGATCCATAGAAAACATGGATAATACACCACTTTATTTGAAGCATCTGTAGCACTGCCTCAGTTCTGGATGTTCCCACAGACTCCTCTGTGCACCTAAAGCAAAGGTCAGCAGCACATGTAGTTGGGACAATTCTTCAGTCGCACAAACTACACAATGATTTTCCTCCAATGACGACTTTTCACTTGCAGAAATGGTCCTGTGTGATTTCCAGGCTGTGATATAAAAACTAGTTCCTAATGGCAGCGACTCACTCAGTAAACATGTGTTTCCTTCACCAACCTCACACACAGATCCAATAAGATCAGGAAGTGGGCAGTATAGTACAATATGTGTTATTCTGTGCTGCACTGCCCAAACTAAAGATCTGCTGAAGTGTTGGAAATGATCCAGATGTTTATTTTGGACGATACAGCAGAAGATCAGACATGAAAGTGGAGATAACACAGAAGACCTGCAGCAAAGGTCAGAGGTCAGACTGGGCCCTGGATTCAACAATGAGCCAATGATCATCAAGCAGTGACTAAAGCAGAGCCCTGACGTTCTGACATTCATCACACAGTCAGAACAAATGTCTGCTGATGACTTCATCTCATGAAACGACTGATAGATGTCAGTTCATTGATCAGCTGAGCTGCTGATCTTCATCGTCACAGAAACATTCAGCTTGTTTCAATCAGTAAATAACTCCCACTACTCCCAGTTTGAACTGTTCCCACTCAAAATGCTGTGAGAACAATGATCATTGTAGAACTTCACAAACATCACGTGTTGTTTTCCACATGTAAGATCAGCAAACACACAGAAACTTCCTGTTGCCACACACGGCCTCTAAAATCTCTTCCACGCTTTCTGTCTGAAGTCCACTCTCTGTGTCGGATCCACAGGAAACAACAAGATCTTATTAACATGGTTTTCAATGTGTCTCCTTCCAAAAAGTCCAACCAATGAACAAATGTGTGTATTTGTGGAGGCCGAACAAAAGCATGACACATTTCTCTGTTTCTATAAACTGGAGTCAAACACAAACATGAAGAGTTTCACTGACAGACTCCAAAATGCCCCCACAGTGGATCAAAGGGAAATCCTACAGTGTGGCCAGAGACTCTTAATGGCTCCAACATCAACACATCCACAATGTTGGATCCAGTTCTGCCTCACAGAGTTACTAAGACACACCCTCTGCCAGCATCACAACAGCTCCACCTGCTTCACCTGCCTCCTCAGCATCTGTACACCTGAAGAGAAAAGAAAGGCTCCAACAGCTCAAATCTACAAAGGATTCATGAAGTTTCATCCAACAATAACATGTTTGCCTTCCACAGTGTGCTGTTAGACACCACTGTACCTCTGCCATTTCAAAAAGAGCAGCTTGGGAACATTTTGGCTCCAAACACTTTGTGTTTAAGTTCTTTGTTTTCTTTGTGAAGCCGACAACATCTGGAGCTTTGTGACTCATAGAAACATCATTTTGTTCTTTCGATGACAGCAGATTGGGACTGAATAATCAATCACTATCAAACCAATAAAGACAAACATGCTGATTTTACAGGAACTTTGTTGGAGAAGCTGCAAAGACATGAAACTGGTGGAGATCCCAAACCAGTTGATAGTGCTGGTTATTCCAAATAAAGCTGTTTCCCTTTGAGATGAAATGACTTTCTGTCCTGATATATAATAAAGATGTTGTTGTTTTTGAGCCCCTGTATTAAAAGTAGTTTAAAGTCAGCTTGAGTTTGATGTCTTTATGTCAAAGCTGCTCATGATGTTGAGCTGCTGATGGAATAAAAACAATATAAAAGCATGTAGTCCAGACTTAAATGTAGCCTGTTGTTAGCTGAGGTCCACACACAGTGTTTGACAGTGTAAAGTGTGTGAAAGGGCTGCTGGTGGAGCTCACTAGGATGAGCAGGTGACCACGAGGTGGAGAGCAGCTGGCCTGGCTTTGACCCGGGCCACGCCCCCTTTCTCTCTGCTTTGCTGTCACTTATCTTCACTGCTCTGTCCAATAAAGCTGAAAAAGGCCCCGAATCAAAGAAATCTGCTGCAGCCTCTGAAATGTCTTCTGTTTCCTTCCCGACGGCTTTTTCACCGTCAGCCCATCAGACAGTCCAGCAGCATTTATGATGATGTCATGATGTTGAAGAGGCTGCTACGGTGGCCTCCCATGACCCCCAGCCTCATCACAGCTGAGATGCAGACATTTGAAAACATTCAGCAGACAACTGAATAACAGTCCAACACAACAGTCTGTGTGCAGACACACACTGACCTTTCATAGAGTCAAACACAGCTGGTTGAGTCATTTCTCTGTGAGTCTAAAGTGAATCTAGTATTTGAAAGTCCACTTCCTGTATTTGTTGTTGAAGACTTCTTCAGCTTCTTCTCAAGGACATCAGCTGCTTGTTTGGCAGCAGAGGCAGTTAAGAAGCTTCCTGAAAAACACTGAACAGTGAGTTCACTGTGGCATATGACAGATTCAGCTTTCTGTGTGCAAATGTGTCTGTGTCGACCTTTCAAATGCTGTTGAATCCAAAACATCAGCGGCTCCTCGGCTGCTCACTTCATGCACTTCTGTCTGTGTGACAGTCCAATGACATCACAGCTGTTTCCAGCCCCAGTGTCTCAGGACTGGACACCTTTAAACATGTCGAGGATCAAACAGCGTCCAGCTAAACACACATGAAACTATCAGAGCTGACAATCATTCCAATAACATCTAATGGTTCATGTATGTAGACACAGGACTACAAGGAAATGGCTCTCAGCATCTGGCTGTGGGAACACATGAGTCCCTGTTTGTGTTCAGATTGTGTGCATGTTTTAGACGTGTGTCACATGTAGAAACACAACAATCCCACAATGACACACAGATGTGTTTGACACAGCTGTGCAGCTGTAAGTTGTTTCTAATGATTCATTGAAGCTCTTCTAACATTCTGGAGACGATCAGTACATGAATCTGTTCAACACGACAACAATTTGACTTCAGTGTGAACGTTTGCATTAAATAACCTTCTTCATCCAGCTGACAGCATCTTCATCCTATGATGTGAACAGTTCCTCCTGTTGATGACAAACCTCTGACAGGATCTGCTTGAGGAGCTTTTTCATGTGCAGCTCTCTGAGCTCAGGGCTGAGCTGCTGTTTCATCTTTAAGAGCTGCTGCCTCCTCGCCGGACTTGTTCTCCTCTTCTTCTCCTAATGACACCATTTCTGCTTCATATAAAATTCAATAAAGATGCTGACATGTATCTGTAGCAACAACATCATTGAATCTAGAACAACTGGAGCCAAACCAGTGGCTCTGCTGGGATCACTGGTGAGCCAACACTTCCTTGTTGATGCAGATTTCAGGGCTTCCTTTTGCTCCTCCGTTATAACTGTTCTCTCTTCTCAACACATGATGACACAAAGGAATCAGCAGTGACAAAGATGATGCTGAAGAGAAGCACACACTTCACACATATAACAGACCAGTGCAGTTACACACACCTCTGCTCGACATCAGGCCTCAAACAAAGACACAAAACACTAACTTGACTCTAAACAGAAGAAACGAGCAGCTGTTTCTGTTCTGTGCTTATTTATATTTGACACACATGCTTCTCTTTGTGCAAACACACATCGCACTATAAGGGTAACCTCGCACACAATGATTGGACAGCACAGTGATGATGCTGGGAGATCCTATACGCAGCAACACAGAAACACTGAGAACTTTAAACAATGATGGAAAGTGTTATAAATGACTTGTTGGCCTCTGATCTGTCACAAACAGCTGAAACGTGTCTCTCATGAGTCACATGAAGGTTTTTGACAGAAAGGACAAAAAGTAGCTGCAGTCAGTTTGTGTCATTTTTATATTTATTCATCTGGGAGAAAAATCTGAGGGACATTAAAATGTGTTTTCAACAGAGACAAGAACATGAATATAACAGAACAGGTAAATGAACATGTTTCAAGTAAACAGCTGGACTGATCAGGTCCAAACACAGAGTGATAAACTTGTCAAACAGCTGTCATATCTTTATATAGAAGCTCTTTATAAATGCTGCTCACTGCAGTCTGTTTACTAATAATGTCAAAGTGTTAGAAACACAGAAACATCAGAATGGTCTTTGTTCACAGAAACCTGTCTGGGATCCTTTGTTGTTCTTTTGATGCAGAGTTACATTATAAATATAAAGAGTTATTTCAGAGTCTCATCAGTTTTCCTGCATGTCTTTATTTAACACATCAGCAGGGCTGAAGCTCTCATGTTAAACACACACTGATCTATGGACACGTTCATGTGTTTCTAACAGAACCAGGCTGTTATCAGCCTGCACTAACATT
The DNA here is from genome assembly GCF_965226115.1 of Aulonocara stuartgranti. Lineage (NCBI taxonomy): Eukaryota > Metazoa > Chordata > Actinopteri > Cichliformes > Cichlidae > Aulonocara > Aulonocara stuartgranti. The sequence goes on along the minus strand of NC_138941.1, from coordinate 2,627,891 downwards.
ATGTCACACACACTGAATGTAACAGTGACAGTTTACATCATCACACAATCAGCTGTGATTGTTTCACTGTCATCAAACGAGTCAACAGGAAGTAGAATCAATAGAAACCAATCATTTCCTGACAGCATGTCTGATGGAAATAAGTGCAGATTATGTATGAAGTCTAACTGCACACAGTAACTGTGTTACAATAAGGACTTAACAGCGCCCTCTGCTGGAGTGTTTCAGTACTGCGTTAACTAGAATACACCACCTCCTCCTCACACCACCTGCTACAGCTCTACTCTTCTATGACTACAGTCATCCACAGCACTGATGTGAGGTCACATGGTTCATATGTAAGGAGCACAGCTGACCTCAGGTCAGTTTAATGACTGTGAGCAGCAGCTGTGTTATTGTCACTGTGACAGGGAGACACTCTCAGACACAGCGCTCATGTCAGCTTGTTCTCATGCAGGAGGATCAGGAGCTCCATGTTTGTCTTTCTGTTTGAATCATGATGTGTTTGTGCCATCAGAGTCTGTCATGAGTACTCAGGGTTTCACAGCAGCTCTTCTGGATGCTGACGAGGACTCCAACCTCATGTTTCACCTCTCTGAGCTTCTGATGTCTGTGAACACTCGTGTTTCTTCTCTGGGCTCATCTGGACAAAAACACCTTTCTGTGTTTGGCTGCAGCCTCATTCTGACTGACAGGAAGTGTGTTATCCATGAGCTGCACTTCTGTGAGGAAGTTTCCTGCTGTGTTTCCTGTCTGTGGACAAACACGAGTGTTCCAGCTGAGGACTTGCTTCCTTCCACCTGTCCATACAGGACATCACGCTGTCTGCAGCTCTGTAAATGCAGCTCCAGGTCCTTCCACGTGCTGCTCTGTATTTGTGCAGTTTGTAGTGTGTCCTGGGAAACGTAGCACACATGGTGTTCTTCTGCTGTTTCCTCCTTTCACTGAGTGTGAAACACTGACGCTGTGCTGTTGTTCACAGAGGGGAGCTGATTCTAGCTGCAGCTGGACTCTGTCATCTAACTGAATGTGTTGGTGCTGATCACGGGGCTCTGAGGGGGGAGCAGCAGGAGGACTCTGGATGCTGACGTCAGTGTATCTGTGGAAGCTCCCACAGCGTGTCTGTCATTCAATATTGTGCTGTATATTGTATCTATGCAAAGATGAACAGACTGTGTGTTCACTGGTCTCTGTGCTGCAGCTCTGATGTCATCATCACTCCCTCCTCCACCCTCAGCAGTCCCAGCATGCTGCTGTGGTGCACCCCACCCTCACTCTACACCTGAGCCACAGACCACACCCTCCACCTCAATATACACCACAGTTTTCTCTGCTGTGGAAATGAGATCAGGAGGAAATCATCATTATTATTATTTAATAAACGCTCACATTAATGTGGGCTTATTTGTTTCATATTAGAAACATTAGTTCAGTGTTTTTAGTATAAAATGGTCAAAGTCCCTCTTTTTGCTCCTCCCCTCACCTGTGGATGGGCGGTGCTGTTACCGTGGTGACAGCTTGGATGTGTTTCAGTCCTGCCTGGTTATCACTGCAGGAATCTTTCACATTTATTACAGGTAATAACTCTGATTTTTCTGTGTATTATGAACCAAATGTATCCTGATACACACAGAGATGGATGAGCAGAGGTTTTTTTGCAGTTTATGTAGTTACTATGGACTTAATGCATACATATTATTAAAATTAGGGCTATAACAGTTGTATTGATGTATAGCAACTTGAAATGCTCCCACAAATGGCTCCACAGCATGTAAAAATATAACAAAAGCTCTGGCGGACTTGGTTCTGTGGTCAGTCTTAAAGGGTGAAGTTAAACTCTGTAATCTTCACTGTGTCACAGAGTTCAGTGAGTCCCGTTATTCACAGTATCAATCAGATCATCAGAGAACAGCTGATCAGCAATCAGTGGTGCCAACAGCGCCTCCTGTGGTGAGAGGATGCAATAATGCAATGTAGCATTTTTCCACTCAACACTTGCAGTCATGGAAACTGTCTGTTGGATCTGTGTGACGTTGCTTTCTTGGTTAGAGTTCCTCACAAATGTCCAGATGATTCTTCTAATGAGGCGTCGACCATGTTTGCAGCTCTTTGGAAGAAAACGTCGCCCTTTGCCATCCTTACTTTTCTTTGACTTCTTCAAATGCAGCTGAACTCCAGCTGGTATTTTCTTGGACTTTGCAGCTGTTTCTGGTCATCAGTTCATTCCTGCAAACCTCTGAAGCTGAACAACAATGATGCTGCATTGCTGGCTGATCCCAAAAGGTTGATTCTGTTCATCTGGACGTTTTCAGAAACGTTTGCTCACTGATCAGGTGACTTCTTCAGTCTCAGCTGACTGCAGCTTTACAAGCTTACAAACAGCACATTTGCACAATGACTGAAAGCAGCAGCACCTGATATATATGATACTAATATAATACATATACATATATAATCCATACTAATGATGAAGGAACTGAGCTCACAGTCCATTGTTCATTCAGTGAACTACTCAGTTTATTTTGGGCCTCAGAAATGCTCACTCTGTTTGTACATCACTGTCAGCAATAGACTCATTCTGCTGTGTGGACAGGAACACATGTGACATCACTTCCTGTTTGTTTGTGACTGAAGAGGAAGAAGTTTACAAGGAATCATTTAGAAGAGTTTCAAACATCAACTGATTGAATCCATGAATCTGAAAACGTGTTTGTGAGTGAAAGAGACAGACATGTACAGACTGAACTATCTGTTCAACAGTCAGAGTGTTTCTGTAACAGGAGACACTCTTTACACTCCACTCAGCACAGGGACACTGAGGCACCAGGAGACAAGAACATAAACCCAGGATAAAGAGTTTGAGTGAATGTGGTGTTGAAGGTGTGGAGGTGGATCAGAGTGTCAGAGGAGACTCTGTAGAAGGACAGAGTGCCAGCAGGACAGTCCACATACACTGCTGCTCTGTTAGAGACAGAGGAGGAGGAGGAGATGGATGTTACTCTGTTATTGTGACAGACATAACGAGGACCATCATGAGAGCAGTACAGACTCCAGGACTGATCATTGTATCCAAACACACAGTCATAACTGCCTCCTTTCCTTCTGATGCTTCTGTAACTCACTGATATAAAAACGTCTCCTCTCCACTCGACCTCCCAGTAACAGCGACCAGTCAGACCATTTCTACACAGCAGCTGAGACCAGTAATCAAATCTGTCTGGATGATCAGGATATGACTGAACCTCCTCCACACGTGTCACCTTCCTGTTGTTGTCAGACAGTTGGAGGTTTGTGTTCACTGTGTTTGTGTCGATTGTGAGTTGACAGGAATCTGATGGAGAGAACAAACACAATCCAGCTGCAGTTATTGATCCATCATCTGTTCATTGATTGACACTTTGATGATGACTCCTGACATGATGAAGATGGTTGAATGTGTGCTGCTTTGTTTTCATGAATCCCATTAAAAACACACTTACACTTCCTCAGACCTGGTCTCAACCATCGGACTCCAGCAGGCTCCACCCTGAAAGGAGGAGGGGGGTCAGAGCAGCACAGTCAGCATGCACACATGGACATTACATGGCTCTCACACACACACTGTTACACACTGAGCTCAAAGCTCGGCTCCACTGTTTTATTCAAAGAAATCTACATTTATTTATCAGCACATTTAAAAACAGCTTGAGCCAAAGTGCTGCACAGAGTAGAGAGAAAATAGGAAACATACACAGTAATGACTATAAAGACTGGTCAGGATTGAAAGCTACAGAGTACAAATGTGTTTCCAACCGGCTTTTAAAAATGTCCAGTGTTGGTGACGACCTGATGTGAAGGGCGACTGTTCCAGAGTTTGGCTGCAGCCATCGATAAAGCTCACCTCTGTTTTTACGTCTAGTTCTGGTCAGAAGCTGCTTATCTGCAGACCTGAGGGCTCCACTTGGATTCTTTTGTTAAAGAGAGATAAGATGGAGCCAATCCATTCACAGATTTAAAGACAACCAGATCTGGAAGTGGATTCTACCACGTACTGGTAACCAGTGGAAAAAGCTGGTGATGGGTCGTCTAGCACAGACCCACCGCTGGAACCAGACAATTGATGAGGGAGAGAACTGTGACAGCGCCGTTCCTTCACTTGACCTCAGTCGCTCTCGTCTGCTCCCTCGTAACACTGCTCTTTATTGAGCTTACATGAATATGCACAAGTTCATTATGACGTCTTACACAGGTATGAACAAAGAGTACCAGTCTGTGCATAGTGTGTGTGTGTGCGTGTGTGTGTGTGTGTGTGTGTGTGTGTGTGTTCCAGATGTGACCCTGTGACCCCAAAGCTGGTGCTAAGAGTCCAGCGGTCCCCCTAACAAAGGGCTCTTATACTTAACCAGACACAGAGTAGGTGTCCTCCTACACCAGGGGTCTCAAACTCGCGGCCCGCGGGCCAATTGCGGCCCGCAGGACGATAGTTTTTGGCCCCACCTTAATATGAAAATGTAATGTTAGTTTGATAATGTATGACACTTTACAGTGTTGTGGGCGGAGCTGAATTAACCCACCAATCAGGGTGGGATATGGATCTCAGGGGACACCAGCCGGGCTTGATGCAAGCAGGGAAACATTTCTCAATGAGTCAAAGTTCCAGCAGCGTTGCCCTGGAGTGTTTCTTTCTTTCTGTGCCTGGCTGGCTTCCTCCTTTCTATTGGGCAAACGCCGACATTCGCCCCAGCGCGCTGCGTTCACAACACTTCAAAAAAAGTTGTTTTTTTAAGTTGCTGCCCAGCGGGACATTATACGTATATAGATTTATACACACGTCAGTGGGATTTAAAGTTATTTTTCCACAGAGAGAGATCTCATATTAACTCTCACAGTGATGCGTAGGCGGCGGGATAAAAGAAAAGTCATGAACTCAATGCAGCCCAATTTAGTCTGCAGTCACATAGCGACACCTGTTCATCGGCAACAACAGTCCCCGGTAACCCGGACTAATTATAGGGTCGCACCGTAATTTGTGGCTCCATGTTTTTATTTGCATCACTGCGTTTGCATTGCAGCAAACATGAACATTACATATATTTCAATATAATGTAAAAGCAGTCAAAACAACTAACATCAGAAACAGCTGATGTTATTTGTTATATGTCACGGTGTCATTTCCGCTTCTTTCTCCTGTAACAACAGCCCGGCGCCGTGAGCAGTCGCCTTTTTTGCGCTCGCTATCCCTGCACTTTCTACCATCTGCAAACGCCACGGTGTTCGTGTCGTCATGAAAGACATGAACATCGAGCGTAAAAACAAAGGAGACTGCTACCGGCTTTTTATCTGCCGATCGCCGTGCTACGGTTGCAAGAAAAAGAAGCAGAAATGACGTTCTCTACGCGTTGAGACGTTCCCCGTCCGTCGGCTAAACGCTTGATTGAACCTTCAATGCGACAGTGACACCAAGTAGAATTATAAATGTCACATAGCCCCAAACATGTCTTTTTCAAAGCCTGCGGTGAAGAGAAAGGTTGGTGATGAGCACCGACAATTTCAGGAAAAGTGGGAAATGCAATATTTCTTTGTTGAGCACAGGGGCACCCCGACCTGTCTTATTTGCACAGAGAAAGTTGCGCTGCACAAGGAATACAATTTGAAACGTCATTACACAACTAGACATGCTGAGCTGGATGCAAAATACCAGGGAGACGAGAGAGCGAACCGGGTTGCCAGTCTTAAAACAGATCTACTGAGGCAGCAAGATTTCTCCAAGAAAGCAACCAAAGAGAATAATGCAGCAGTCGGAGCCACGTGGTTAGTGAGATGATTGCTAAAGCAGGGAAGCCATTCACAGAAGGTGCATTTGTCTAAAAGTGCATATTGCAGGCTGCAAATATAGTCTGTCCGGGAAAGAAAGGTCAGTTTAGCAACATCAGCCTTTCTGCCAACACCGCAGCAGATCGCATTTCTGACCTGTCAAGTGACATTTATGACCAACTGTGTGAGAAAGCCAAATGTTTCAGTGTATACTCAGTCGCTCTTGATGAGACCACAGACATCACCGACACTGCCCAGCTCCCAATGTATGTCCGTGGTGTTGATGACAGTTTTGAAGTGATGGAGGAGCTGCTCACAGTAATTCCAATGCATGGCCAGACCACCGCTCAGCAGATATTTACAAGCTGTGTGATGCCATTGAGAATGTTGGTTTGCCATGGAAGAGGTTTGTTGGAATAACAACAGATGGAGCGCCATCAATGACAGGGAGGAAACATGGACTGGTGGCACAAAACAAACTGGAAGAGGAAGGCGTGGAGGAGGCCATTGCTCTGCACTGCATCATCCATCAGCAGGTCCTTTGCAGCAAATGCCTGAAGTTTGACAATGTGATGTCTATTGTTGTGAAATGCATCAACCAAATCAGATCCAGGGGCTTAAAGCACCGAAGCTTCTGTGCTTTTTTAGAGGAAATGGAGTCAGAATATGGGGATGTGCTCGACTTCACTGAGGTACGTTGGCTCAGCAGGGGAAATGTATTAAAGAGACTTTTTGAGTTGAGAGCAGAAGTGAAGCCTTCATGGAGAAGGATGGAGTTAGTGTTCCTGTGCTAACTGATCCCAAATGGCTCATGGACTCAGCTTTTCTTGTTGATATGACACATGAGCTTAATGTACTGAACAAGACGTTACAAGGCCAGGGGCAACTTGTCAGTGCTGCCTATGACAACGTGAGAGCATTCTCCACAAAACTGGCGCTCTGGAAAGCTCAGCTCTCTCAGACAAACCTTTGCCATTTCCCAGCATGCAAGGCACTCGTGGATGCAGGCACACCATTCAGTGCTGACAAGTATGTTGATGTCATTTTGAGGCTACAGGAGGAATTTGATCACAGATTTGCTGACTTCAAGACACACAGAGCCACCTTTCACATTTTTGCGGACCCCTTCTCCTTTGATGTGCAAGATGCCCCTTCTGTGCTTCAAATGGAGCTCATTGAGCTGCAGTGCAACTCTGAACTCAAAGCAAAGTTCAGGGAGGTGAGTGGAAAAGCAGACAAGCTTGGACAATTTTTGAGAGAATTGAGCCCTAGTTTCCCTCGGCTTTCCCGAATGTTCAAGCGGACCATGTGCCTTTTTGGTAGCACATACTTGTGCCAAAAGCTCTTCTCCACTTTGAACTTCAATAAGTCCAAGTACAGGTCCAGACTTACGGATGATCATCTTCAAGACATACTGAGGGTCGCAACTGCTTCCTCCCTCAGGCCAAATCTGGCTCGGCTATGCGAGAGGAAACGCTGCCAGGTCTGTAGCAGCAAGGAGTAGGCAAGAGAAGCCATGTTCAGAAGAACAGTTCATTTTCTACAGTGTTCCATTCATGTTCAGAAGAAGGTTATAGAACTGTTAATACAGACATTTCAATCTAAACACAGCAGATATAGAAGACTGAAAAAAACACAAGTTCACTGACTAAAAATATCTTATTATTATTTTATTTATGTATTACAGATTGATTAATTTTCTTATTAATTCTTAATTTGTTTATTTATTTTTCATATTTTGTGTTAAAAAATAAAAATAAAGAGATTTGAGAAGATTGGAATTTTTTAACCATGCCTTTCTTGTGGAAAACCTAATGCGGCCCAGCCTCACCCAGACTCTGCCTGCAGCGCCCCCCAGCTAAATTGAGTTTGAGACCCCTGTCCTACACCATAAATCAGTAAGAGAGGGTACGACCTCTCTCATGGCCCCAAGTGGTGTGTGCATGCCAGAGCACTCTGGAAGGCACACAGAGTCTTTACACACTACTGAGGATCAACCCTCTATCATCATGCAATCGATTAGAAAACTAAGCATGTATGAGTAAATATTTGTAAGCATAACCCATATGGAAAAGACTAAAAACTTATTTGATGAAAGTCATACTCATGAAAGTGGCCAATTTCTCATTCCTTTCATATATTGTTTTAGTAAGTATCCAAAACATTTTCATACAAGTTTCACACAAGACAGATACAAACTTTATAAGATTTATATATCTTTTCCATATGGGAAATGACAATCAACAATATAAAGCTTACAGCTGGTTTTAATAACAGAATTTATTTGTTTCTCAAATGAGAAAGAGCTATCGAGAAACACTCCTAAATCTTTAGTTCTTAACTTTTCCAGTGGGCCAAGGTCAACATCATCTGCTAATGCTAAATAGGCTGCCATTATTAACTAATGCTAATTTGATGTGTATTAGCATTATGCACTAATGCTAACACTTACTTTTTAACAATGTGAGTAGCTAACGCTAACACTATTTCCCTTAACTTTATAACAATGTGAACGGCTAATGCTAACACTCTTTTCCCTAGCATTACAACAATCTGAGCTGCAAATGCTATGTAGGCCGCCATTAGCACATACGTCTAATTTAAGGCAAATACGCATTAGAACCTAATGCTCATATCGTTTTCCTTTGCTTTATAACAATGTGAGCAGCTACTTCTAAATAGCATTAGCTAATAACAGCAGTCTAATTTAATGCAAGTTAGCATCATTTGAGTTATAACGATGTGAGGAGTTAATGGTAAGTATGCTGCCATTAGTGGTTAATTCTAATTAGGGGTGAATAATTATTACCAGCTAATGCTAATATTGTTTTCTCTTCCCTTTTAACAATGCGAGCAGCTCGTGCTAGGTAGGCTGATGCTAGCAGCTAATGCTAAAGCTAAAGCTAATTTGAAGTGAATTAGCATTACATTAGTGAGGAGTTAATGCTAAGTAGACTGCCATTAGCAGGTAATGCTAATTTTAGGTGAATAGGAATTGGCAGCTAATGCTAATACCATATTTTCTTGCTTTATAACAATGTGACCAGCTAATGCTAAGTAGGTTGCCGTTATTAGCTAATACTAATTTGAGGTGAATTAGCATTATCCCATTATGCTAACAATGTTTTGTCTTACTTTTTAACAATACGAGTAGCTAATATGAACACTTTTTTTTATCCAATTTTAGCTTTTCCCCTGCGATGTGAAGAGTTAATACTAAATAGGATGCCATTAGTGGCCAATTCTAATTTTAGACGAAAAAAGCATTAGAAGCTAATGCTAATACCATATTTTCCTGCTTTATATCAATATCAGTAGGTAATGCTAAGTACGTAGCCATTATTAGCTAATGCTAATTTAGGTGAATTAGCATTATCCACTAATGCTAACAATGATTTTGCCAACTCTTTTCCCTTGAATTATAACAATATGAGCAGCTAATGCTAAGAAGGCTGCCATTATTAGGTAATGCTAATTATTATGTGTGCTAGCATTGTCCGCTGCTGCTAGCAATGTTTTATCTTACCTTTTAACAATATCAGCAGCTAATGCTAACACTACTTTCATTTCAGTTAAGCCTATTTAGCATTAAGAAGTTGTTGCTAAATAGGCTAACATTAGTGGCTAATGCTAATTTTAGGTGAATAAGCATTGGCAACTAATGCTAATACCATATTTTCTTGATTTCTAACAATGTGAGCAGCTAATGCTAAGAAGGCTGCTGTTATTAGGTAATGCTAATTTAAATCGCTAATGCTAACAATGTTTTTTCTTACATTTTAACAATGTGATGTGTGTTACCGTTAATAACTATTGCTAATTTGATGTGAATTAGCATTATCAAATAATGCTAAGTATTTTCCCTTGCATTATAACAATGTGAGCAGCTAATGCTAAGAAGGCTGCTGTTATTAGGTATTGCTAATTTGATGCGAGTTAGCATTACCCGATAATGCTAACACTTTTCCCTTCCCTTTTAATAACGTGAGCAGAAAGTGCTTAGTAGGCTTATTCTAGCAGCTAATGCTAATTTGATGTGAATTAGCATTACATTCGTGAGGAGTTAATGCTAAGTAGGCTGCCATTAGTAGCTAAAGGTAATTTGAGGTGAATAAGCACTAGTAGCTAATGCTAATACCCTTTTCTCTTGTGTTATAATGATGTGACGTTAATGCTAAATAGGCTGCCATGAGTGACTCTTTTCCCTTGCATTACAACAATGTGAAGGGTTTATGCTAAGTAGGCTCCCATTAGCAGCTAAAGCTAATTTGAGGTGAATAAGCATTAGTACCTAACGCTAATACCCCTTTCTCTTCTGTTATAATGACGTGAGACATTAATATTGTTCTCAAACAACAGAATGAGAATGAAATATTGATTCTAACAGGGCCCATAAATAGCATTAGCTTAGTAGCATTAGCTTATCAGAGTTTCCATCATGGTCACACAAATCCTTAGCAGAGCAAAGTGGCCTACTTAGCAATAGCTGCTCAAGTTGTAGAAAGCAAAGGGAAAACAGTATTAGCATTAGCTGCTGAATGTGCACTTGATAACAAATCTATTGTGAATTCAGCTGTGAATGTAGAGTTTGTCATTATTTAAGCTTCCATTTCTAAATGTTAGCTGCTCCTTTCTGCATCTTTGTCACACACACACACTGAAATGATTCACAGCCTTGTTTCATCCTTCTGTCAGCGTCACTGACTGTCACTGTGACTGTGGACATACAGCATGGGAAACATACACATGGCTGACACCTTATTGGGTACACAGTGGCCACTATCTCAGGTATAGTACACCTGTGACCTAATAAAGTGTATCTAAAGTTACAAAATGTTGTCTCTGTGACCTAATAAAGTGTATCTAAAGTTACAAAATGTTGTCTCTGTCCAAATATTTATGGACCTAACTGTAGGTCTACTTTTAATGAAACTCTCAACATATCAGTTATCATTAATGTTCCTGCAAACAGACTCCTTGGAGACCCCCTACATAAATATCCATGTACTATCCAGCTAGACTAGTGTGTCTGTCCCTGAAAATATTCCTACATGTATGATTGTTCATGTCTCATCTGCAGGAAACAAACAGGAAGTGAGTGAAAGACACAGGAAATGTTTCCAGCTCTTCCTCCTATATCAGACAGTCTCTCCATACCTGAGAGTGTCCAGTCTCCAGCCTTGATCCTTCAGTCCAGCCGAGAGCAGCTTCATTCCTGAGTCACCTGGATGATTGTAGCTCAGGTCCAGCTCTCTCACATGGGAGGGGTTGGAGCTCAGAGCTGAGGCCAGAGAAGTACAGCCTTCCTCTGTGATCAGACAGCCTGACAGACTGCAGACACACAAAACAACAATCCGTCTGTTATCCGTCTCTATGGCAGCATAACTAAGTGATGGTTCAGGGTCACCTGCTCCAGCTCTAACTATAAGTTTTATCAAAAAGGAAAGTTTGAAGCTGATCTTCAAAGTAGAGAGGGTGTCTGTCTCCTGAACTCAAAATGGGAGCTGCTTCCACACCCAGTCCAACATAGCCAGGCTTTCTTTGTGTTTCCTGCTTTGACAAAACCTCAAATCCCAGTCAGAGATGATGAGCATCATCACAGTGATGATCATTTCTCTGTAACCCAGGCTTTCTGCTTCAGGATCTGTGCACGCTCACAGAACAAGGAGACCTTTAAACATCATTTCACTAAATGGATGGACTGAGCTCGGCCTACAGATGAACTGGATAAATAAAGATTTGACCTCAGTGTGCTCGGTGTTCCTGTCTATTCCCAACATATTCCTAACATGATAGCTGCACTTTAGAGCTCTAAAACTGGAACTGACACATATTTAAACTCTACATGTTACTCAGTACATTCAGTTCTGACACTCGCCCACAGTCCAACAAAGGAAACATGGAGATCACATCAGTTTGTCACCAAAGTCTAATTATTCTAGAGGGCAGTGTTGATACAACTAAAGTTATTTTTAAGCAAAGTTGAGTTTTTTATTGTCGCAGTACTTCATGTCTGAAGTATCACTTAAATGCATTACACGCTGTTGATGGCAGCAAACAAACCACCCAAACAAACAGCAGTGGGAGGCTTGGGCAGACTACGTAGGATCAGCTTGTGGGAGGAGTCTAGATAAACCAAAGAAATACAAGCTAACAAACACCACAGTGAAGTGAGTAGCTACAAACTGCAGGCCGATTAGTGTTGTTGAAGAAGTCGGTCTGAGGAGCGTTCTTAGGATCAACAAATGACGGCATGTATGAGCCTCCCTCAAGACGCACCATCACAAGAAGAACACATGAGCTGTAGAAAAAGGAGAGACTATGAAAGCCACGGCGTTACAACGTGCACCAGCTGTTGGTCTCTCTGGAGACTACTGGGCGTGGCTGGGTAACCATGGTTACTTGGGAGTTACAGTACATGATATTAATGAAGAGTGGGAGCTGCGTTCTATAGCAAACAATTTGTTATGAGGTAATCAACTGATTTTACTTTAACCGGAAGCCCTTCGCAATAATTGCAAAGCCTACATTTTGTACAACTACCATCAGTTCGTCTGTACTGATGGTAACTTAAAGTCACACTAATGTAGTTTAGTTTCTATAGTTTATGTAGTAGAAGTATACTACAGTACCCTGATCACTGATAGGATAGATTTATGTAGATATACACCTTTGTGTTTAACATTACTGCATTATATTACTGTGATCTTTGTCCTTATATATGGCTATATTAGCTATACTGATGTACGTACATATAACTGGATATGTAACTTATCTATTCATCTTATTTGTCATGTATTTGTATTGTGTACTTCCTTTTTGTAAGAAACCACACACGTGATCACAGCCACAAGAATCAATCAGTGAAAGAATAAAGTGCCTCAAACCGAACCTTAAGCTCTTTATTCCACATGCTGGGATCATTTGGCCTTCAGTGGTGTTCTGGCTGACACACCGGAGTGACCAGAGTGCTAAAGAGTGAATCGGACACACCAGTGTCATCCCTGATATCTCCACTACATTTAATCGTCCTTCAGCTTGTGGCTGCTCTTAGCTGATCTGCTAGTTAGCCGGTGTGCTAGTTAGCCAGTGTGCTAGTTAGCCGGTTCGCTAGTCAGCTGGTGTGCTGACTAGTGAACCAGTAGGTTACAAGATGAGCTTGTCTGTCTGATGAGCCAGCTCTCTCTGTCTTGGTCATTTTGTCCTTGGGCAAGACACTTCACCTACCGCTTACTGGTGATGACCAGAGGGGCTGATGGCGCGATATGGAAGCTAGCTTACCTACACCAGTGTGTGAATGTGAGAGTGAATGAATAGTGGAATTGTAAAGGGTCCTTGAGGGTCTCGAAAAGCGGTATATAAATGCAATCCATTATTATTATTAAGAGCATCTTTAGGCCTGACTGTGCTCATTCTTCCTCCAACCTCTCCTTACCAAAGATAACAACTACATCAGTATTAGCTCAATAACAATTTCTGCAATTCAATTGTGGACATTCATTTTTAAACCTTGTGTAAAACGATAAAACCTAAAAGTCTGAGTACTATTCTTTGTGCAAACAGCTCTTGCAGGTTACCCCGGACTTAATAATTAAATAATAATAATAATAAAAAATAACCTTTCCTTTGAGCAGCTGTTCAGGCTACTAAACTCATCCCAGAAATAACAAGTGACACCATTAATAGTGGAGCTACCTTTAACAGGTGAAACTGATTTGACCTATAAGTAGGGATGGGTATCGTTTAGGTTTTATCCGATACCGGTGCCAAATCGGTACTTTTGAAACGGTGCTGGTGCTTAAACGGTGCTCAAACCGGTGCTTAAAGAATGGAGAACACAAAATTGGTCCAGAAACTTCTCATGTTCAGCTGTTTTTTTGTAAAAAGATAACAATGTTAGCCTTTTCTGCAGCTATGGGGCATATATGGTATCACTCTTGGCTGGAAGCAGTGCTTAAACAATGGAAAAAACACAAACTTTGTCCAAAAACCTCTCATGTTTAACTGTTTTCCACTTTTTCTTTGGTCATTTTAGCTTTTTTGGGCAGGGTGAAGGGAGTATCTGCCATCAAACACGAAGACAGCTGCATGTAACTACAACGGTGTTTCCTAGTTCACCTTACATGCATTAATGTAATAACGTGGTTAGCCTACTCAACGTAAATTACACACGAACAACATTAAGCTACTCAGGCAGAGAAGAACGGCTGCTGCTGCTGCCATCATCATCCGTCATCATTTCTGCTACACTGTCAGGGCTAGGGGCCAGGACTCTACTCTTTGTGTTTTTGGTGGATGTTGCTAACTCTGGGTCCGATAACAGGCAACCCATCCGCAGTAGATGCGCTCGGTGTGAGGTCTCGCAGCAAGCTATCAAATACGGCGCATTTCTCGGCTTTAAAAAAAAAACGCTATGTGTCGCCAGGTGTTTCATCAGATTCGAGGTGTTACCTCCTTTGACAGTATCACAGTATCAGCTTAAAGCACTTGTTGCTGCTGAGTTTGCATATTTTGCTGTGAAGTACAGCCAGACTTTTGACCGCTTCGCCTTGGGCATTTTTACTCTGTAGCGCTGATCTAAAAGAACGTACGTACCTGGCCCCGCCTACTATCCTCGGAAACGTAAAATGATTGGCTAGAAGTGTATCACAGCTCAGGAAAAAAAAGCACCGAAATAAAGCACCGAAATGTGCGCTGCTTTTCGGTCTGGTTACTACCGTTTATGTCAGAACCGGTGTCATCATGGCACCGGACACCGGTACCCATCCCTACCTATAAGGCTACTGCAGTTACTTCTTATCAGGTTTAGTAGGGAAGACATCTGGATGAGGTAGTTAGTAGTATGTAGTTAGTACCGGGCGACTCCCCTCCCCCACATCGGCACCAGAACCCTGTATTATCTACAGGGTAAGACTGCCTGTTTTATCAAACTATGGCCATTACTACTGTGATCATTTGTAGCCCAGTGTACTGGTCTCTCTGCTGGGATGAACCACTGGAGCTCACCCAGTCATCCCTCTCTTTCTCTCAAGAAGAAGTGAAATAAATATATTTATTATGTTACGAGTCTAATATTCTTTAAATCAAACTGTAATGAATAAATCAAGCAAGAAGATTTGGTGGCTCCAAGTGTTGTAGAAGAAAAGATAAACATCTCATTTTGAGAAATCAGCCTTTAAAATTAAGTAAGCACTGTGAATAAAAAACAAACAGCGAACCAATCAGCAGTCGCCAATGTCCTCCTAATTTCATTCAAAAAGAAATCAAATATATATATTATGGGCACAAAGGAGCCTAAATCTTTAAATTAGGCAGTGCATGAAGTATTTTTTTAAATAAACAAAGACATGACTATAACAACTTTTAGTAATTCAGAGTCCAATTATCCACTCAAATGTAAATAAAAGTTCACTTGACAGCTGTATAAAGGTTACCTGTTTATACAATAATATAAGTCACATTTGAAATGATCATCTGTGGAAAAGTTTGAATCCTGACCTGAGAGTTTCCACTGCACACTGTGAACTCTTTAGTCCAGAGGACAGAAGCTTCACTCCTGAATCCTGCAGGTCAGAGTTACTCAGGTCCAGCTCTCTCAGACTGGAGGACTGGGAGCTGAGGACTGAGGACAGAGCTTCACAGCTTCTCTCTGACAGGTTACAGCCACTCAGTCTGAAAAATAAAAGACAGTCTATACAACAAATACTCATGTAGAGTTTGTTAATACATTTCACAACATTAAATCTTGACTTTCTATTTTTAAAGGAAACATAAACATACTAAGATACAACATCATATGTATGAACTTTAATTAATAATTCTAAAAACTAAATGTTTTCTGATCTGACCTCAGAGTATTCAGTTTACAGTTTAAACGTTGTAGTCCAGCAGACAGAAGCTTCACTCCTGAATCCTGTAGCTTTCTGATACTCAGGTCCAGCTCTGTCAGACTAGAGGACTGTGAGCTGAGAACTGAGGACAGAGCTTCACAGTTTTCCTCTGAGAGTTCACAGATGTTAAGTCTGAAGATAAAAACATGAATAAAGATTGTTGTTAAAGTGTAATCAGGGTGCAATAGCTTATTGTCTTGTGCTGAGCAGGTTAGTAAAACTTCACTTTAACTTGGAAATGAATAAAAAATGCTATGAAACAAGGATAACTGGATAAAGACATAAACAAAAACAAACATCAAACACAAACAAACAGAACTAAACATAATACAAATTGATCTGACCTCAGAACATTCAGTTTGGCATGTGGACTTTCCACTGCAGCAGACAGAAGCTTTACTGCTGAAGCCTTCAGGCTGTCGGTACTCAGGTCCAGCTCTCTCAGACTACAGGACTGCGAGCTGACCACTGACAACAAATTTTCACAGCCTTTCTCTGAGACGTTACAGCTGCTCAGTCTGTGTGAGAAAGGGAAAAAACAAAAACAAAAAAAAAACAAAGAATATGTGTGATCAAATTAAATTTGTTTATATGTTGAACCTTTTTTATTTTTATTTTAAACCTTTGAGACTATGAGTGCTACCAATCCAGTGCACATGATTGGTACCTTGATGGTACCTTGCTCAGGGGTACCACAAGGTAACTATTCGGTGGATTCGACCCCTGACCTTATGATCGTGGGGCGACCACTCTGCCTACTGAGCTAATAATTCTGTGTACACTATCATACAATATTAACTAAAACAATTATTTTAGAAAATTTTACTAATTCAATAATCATGCTCATTACCTGTGTATTGTGAATAACACTGGATTTTAAACACTAGCTGTATAAAACTCTTCCTGTTAAAGGTGTGTATAAAGGAAATGAGCTGAAATCCTGTCTTCCTTCTCTCAACCCAACCGGTCATATCAGATGGCCCCGCCCCTCCCTGAGCCTGGTTCTGCTGGAGGTTTCTTCCTGTTAAAAGGGAGTTTTTCCTTCCTACTGTCGCCAAAATGCTTGCTCATAGGGGGTCATATGATTGTTGGGTTTTTCTCTGAATCTATGAGGTGCCTTGAGGCGACTTTTGTTGTGATTTGGAGCTATATAAATAAAATTGAATTAAATTGAAAATGCAGACTTCATGGAGAATGTTTGCTGTCAGGATATATCAAAGACAAAGCAGAGATCCATCCAGTCTCTTCCACTAAGCCCACAGAGGGACAGACAACCACTCTCACTCACACCTGCATGAAGTTTAGATCACCAGGTAACCTAACTGCATGTCTGTGGACAGTGGGAGGAAACTGTAGAGGACCCAGAGAGTAATTCTGTGGGAACACTGGTTATGGAAGCCTTACAGTTACATATGGTTACTGACAAGAAACACGACCTAAGAGGCAATTTCAGTAATGAAGACCGAGTTTCTCCCTCCATACAGGATGAAAACATGACAGCACAGCAGAGATTTATATTTAAAAAGGGAGGGTGCGCACTGAAAGTGAGATACAAACTTGATCTTAAATTATGAACATCAGAAAAAGATGTAGGTGAAGTCTGGCAGGTGAAGTTTGTGCTTTTGAATAAAACAACCAAAATCCTGGAGTTGGAGACAAATGAACAAGCTGAGGATAATAAACCTGTCAGAGGGGCTGAAGCATCAGAGCTCATGTTCTTATAGGCTGGGTCTGGATTGTCCTTTGATAAGAGTTACAGAACAAAGTGTGTTTTAGAAATGCTGGAGTGAAACATTAAAACTACCATATATTTACTGAGTGACTGATGATCATTTAATTTACTATTTTAAAAAAATGTTACAGTGCTCTTTGAACTCAGCATTTCTGATTTATTTCCCATGATTTTAACAATGAAGCGATGACAACAGATTTACTCACAGAGCTTTGTTGGAGGCTTTGACCACTGGCAGCATTCTCAGAAGAGCCTCCTCTGAAGCAGAGTATTTCTTGAAGTCAAACTCATCCAGATCTTCTTCTGATGACAGTAAGATGAAGGTCAGAGCTGAGCACTGAGCAGGAGACAGTTTACCTGTGGAGAGACTTCCTGAAGTCCTGTATTGTTGGATCTCCTCCACTAGAGAACGATCATTCAGTTCATTCAGACAGTGGATCAGATTGATGCTTTTCTCTGCAGACAGATTCTCACTGAGCTTCTCCTTGATGTACTGGACTGTTTCCTGATTGGTCTGTGAGTTACTTCCTGTCTGTGTCATCAGGGCTCGTAAGAGAGTCTGATTGGTCTGCAGTGAAAGACCCAGGAGGAAGCGGAGGAACAAGTCCAGGTGTCCATTTGGACTCTGCAAGGCCTTGTTCACAGCACTCTGGTGGAGAGATTGAAGTTTTAGTTTGTTAAATAATTTAGATTTCTTGGAGGTTGTTTGTTGTTGTTCCAGCAGATTGAGTCCAGAGTTGCTGAAGGTCAGATGGACATGAAGAGCAGCCAGAAACTCCTGAACACTCAGATGGATGAAGCAGAACACCTTGTCCTGATACAGTCCTCTCTCCTCTTTAAAGATCTGTGTGAACACTCCTGAGTACACTGAGGCTGCTCTGATATCGATGCCACACTCTGTCAGGTCTGATTCATAGAAGATCAGGTTTCCTTTCTGCAGCTGATCAAAAGCCAGTTTTCCCAGAGACTCCATCATCGTCCTGCTCTCTGGACTCCAGTGTGGATCTGTCTCAGCTCCTCCATCATACTTGACCTTCTTCACTTTGGCCTGAACCACCAGGAAGTGGATGTACATCTCAGTCAGGGTCTTGGGCAGCTCTCCTCCCTCTCTGGTTTCCAGCACATCCTCCAGAACTGTAGCAGTGATCCAGCAGAAGACTGGGATGTGGCACATGATGTGGAGGCTTCGTGATGTCTTGATGTGGGAGATGATCCTGCTGGCCTGCTCCTCATCTCTGAATCTCTTCCTGAAGTACTCCTCCTTCTGTGGGTCAGTGAACCCTCTGACCTCTGTCACCATGCCAACACAGTCAGGAGGGATCTGATTGGCTGCTGCAGGTCGTGTGGTTATCCAGATTTGAGCAGAGGGAAGCAGTTTCCCCCTGATGAGGTTTATCAGCAGCACATCCACTGAGGTGGACTTTCTAGGGTCAGTTAGGATTGTAGTTTTGTGGAAGTCCAGAGGAAGTCGACACTCATCCAGACCATCAAAGATGAACACAACCTGGAAGTCTTCAAAGCTGCAGATTCCTGCTTCTTTGGTTTCAGTAAAGAAGTGATGAACAAGTCCCACCAAGCTGAACTTTTCCTCTTTCAGCACATTCAGCTCTCTGAAAGTGAATGGAAATATGAACTGGATGTCCTGGTTGGCTTTGTCTTCAGCCCAGTCCAGGCTGTATTTCTGTGTTAAGACCGTTTTCCCAATGCCAGCCACTCCCTTTGTCAGCACTGTTCTGATTGGTTCATCTCTGCCAGGTGAGGCTTTAAAGATGTCTTCTTGTCTGATTGTTGTTTCTGGTCTGTCTGGTTTCCTGGATGCTGTTTCAATCTGTCTGACCTCATGTTCATCATTGACCTCTGCAGTCCCTCCCTCTGTGATGTAGAGCTCTGTGTAGATCTGATTCAGGAGGGTTGGGTTTCCTGCTTTAGCGATGCCCTCAAACACACACTGGAACTTCTTCTTCAGGGTGGATTTAAGTTTACGATGACAAACAGCAGCTGGAAGTTCTGAATAATAATAATAAAAATACAACTTTAACAATCATATTTTACAAAATGCTGATGACAATTTCTGACCCACTGAGAAATGACTGAACACACTGGTGTCACAAGTCTCTCATTTATCCAGCAGCTTAAATCTTTAGATAAATCCTCTTACGTCTCTGCAGACGGTCAGCCAGCTCCTCCTGCTTCATTCTCCTCAGGAAGTCCACTGTGATCTTCACAAATGCCTCTCTGCTGTTTCTCCTCTGCTCATCATCCTCCCTCTGAAACTCCAAGCACCGGGGCTTATTTGGATTCAGAGCCTTCTGGATCTTCTTCAGCTCGTTCTTCACAAAAGTGATGATGTTGTCCTCCAGCAGCTGGAACAGAATACTTTATGAATGACCCACCACTCTGAACTTTAGTCCACACAACATCCACTTCTTTACGATCAAGGGGCATATCATCCACGAACTCTTTACCAATTATAGGTTTGACTTTATCTGATTAACTGAGACTTTGTCCACAACTCCATGATCCCAAAACGTTGATGCTGTTCATATGAATGCAGCGATTTCAGTGGGAGAAACATTTCACTGGTGTTCAGAGCTGAACTACCAACAGGTTGAGAATCAAAGCCAGAAACTTGGAGATGTTTCAGGTGACTGAGTTGATCGTACAGACAACTGGTCTGAAAGGTTCACTCTGTTTACGCATACAGATCAGTATTTTTCTAAGATGGCGCCGGTGAGGTCGGCTGCCGTCACGACTGCTCCGACCACTTTTTCTTTGTCTTTGTTTTTTAAGTTAGTTTTCAGCGTTTCTAAATCGGCAAAATCATCACCATTGGGTACATTAGGTATGACAGTGACACTCTTGTTTCTATTGGTATACAATGTACTCACAATTCGAAGTTTTTAACTCCGGATCCGAGCTGGCCGAGTGAGATCTCGAGGGAGAACAAAGGGAAGCGGCGGCGGCCTAGAGGGAAGCGAGCCGGCGTCAGGAACAGGCTGAGAGCTCGTGCACACCGCACACCTCTGCCTAGCATCCTGCTCGCCAACGTCCAGTCACTGGAGAACAAGCTTGACGACCTCAGGGCCAGGATAAAGTTCCAGAGAGACATTCGGGACTGCAATCTCCTCTGCTTCACCGAGACATGGCTGAACCCAGCGGTGCCGGACCACGCCATCCAGCCGGCCGAGTTCTTCTCGGTTCACCGCATGGACAGGACACGGGACTCGGGGAAGTCAAGGGGAGGCGGCGTGTGTTTAATGGTGAACAACAACTGGTGCAACAGTGCGAACGTTGTTCCTCTCACACGCTCCTGCACACCAAATCTGGAACTACTGTCCATCATGTGTCGTCCTTTTTATCTACCTCGGGAATTTACATCGGTCATTGTAAGTGCCGTTTATATTCCACCACAAGCGGACACGGTCACCGCCTTATGCGAGCTGCATGAGGCACTCACACAGCACCAGACACAACACCGGGACGCTGCGCTTATTGTGACGGGGGACTTTAATAGCGCCAACCTCAAACGCGCAGCGCCGAACTTTTATCAACACATCACCTGCCCCACCAGGGGTGAAAGGACACTGGACCACTGCTACACTACGGTCAAGGACGGCTACAAGGCACAATCCCGCCCCCCGTTTGGCAAATCTGATCACGCCGCCATCTTCCTCATGCCAAAATACAAACAAAGGCTGAAACAGGAAGTTCCGGTTCAGAGGAAGGTCGCGCGCTGGACGGATCAATCGGTGGCCGCGTTACAGGACGCACTCGATGACGCAGACTGGGGCATGTTCAGAAACAGCTCCGACGATGACGTCAACGTGTTTACGGAAGCGGTTGTGGGATTCATCGGGAAACTAGCGGATGATACCGTGGAGACAAAGACTATCACAACGTTTCCCAACCAGAAGCCGTGGGTGGATAAAACCATCCGCGACGCTCTGAGATCCCGCACCGCTGCCTACAACACGGGACTCATGACGGGGGACATGGACCCGTACAAAGCCGCGTCATATAACGTGCGGAGGGCGGTGAAAGAGGCGAAGCAGCGCTACGGGAGGAAACTAGAGTCACAACTCCAACAGAGTGACTCTAGGAGCCTGTGGCGGGGACTAAGGACAATAACGGACTATAAAGCACCAACAACCGGTATGACGAACGCGGCCGTGACTCTGGCAGACGAGCTGAACACTTTCTATGCTCGCTTCGAGGCTGCAGCTAAGGTCTCCAACAATGCTAGTGTTAGCGGCGCTAACGGCTGCAGACAGGAAGATACTGCCAGCACCGGAAACGTGCTCGTCATCTCCGAGCATGAAGTAAGGAGAGCCTTCAAGAGAGTGAACACCAGGAAAGCAGCAGGACCAGACTGCATCCCAGGTCGTATCCTAAGAGACTGCGCATACCAGCTAGCTCCTGTGTTCACTGAGATATTCAACATCTCTTTATCTCAGTCGGTGATCCCCACATGCTTCAAAGAGTCCATCATTGTTCCTGTCCCGAAGAAACCCCACCCTGCTTCTCTCAATGACTATCGCCCTGTAGCCCTCACCTCAGTAGTGATGAAGTGCTTTGAACGCCTGGTCAGAGACTTCATCATTTCTTCACTACCAGACACACTGGACCCACTACAGTTCGCTTACCGTCCAAATCGTTCCACAGACGATGCCATCTCTCATCTCCTCCACACATCACTCACTCACTTGGACACTAGAAGGGGGAATTATGTTAAAATGCTCTTCATAGACTACAGCTCTGCATTTAACACCATAATTCCCTCCACACTCACCACCAAGCTGGAGCATCTGGGACTCAGCTCATCTATGTGTCAGTGGATCTCCAACTTCCTAACTGGCAGACCACAGGCAGTAAGGATGGGCGGACATGTCTCAGCCTCCACCACTCTCAGCACTGGAGCCCCCCAGGGGTGTGTTCTGAGCCCCCTGCTGTACTCTTTGTACACATATGACTGTGTGGCCACTACCAGCTCCACCACCATCATCAAGTTTGCTGACGACACCGTCGTGGTGGGCCTGATCTCTGATAACAACGAGACGGCCTACCTGAAGGAGATTAGGAATCTGGAGAACTGGTGCCAGAGGAACAACCTCCTTCTAAACGTCAGTAAGACAAAGGAGCTGATAGTGGACTTCAGCACTAAGCAGGAGAGGAACTACCAGACCCCTGTCATCAACGAGTGCCCAGTGGAGAGAGTGGACAGCTTCAAATACCTTGGAGTTCACATCACGCAGGACCTGTCATGGTCCTGTCACATCAACACCGTGGTGAAAAAGGCCCGACAGCGTCTCTACCACCTCAGACGCTTGAGAGACTTCCAACTGCCCTCCAAGGTGCTCAGGAACTTTTACTCGTGCACCATAGAGAGCATCCTGGCGGGAAACATCTTAACCTGGTTCGGGAACAGCACCATGCAGGACAGACGAGCTCTACAGAGGGTTGTGCGGTCAGCTGAGCGCACCATCCGCTCCGAGCTCCCTGACCTGCACTCAATCTACAGCAGGCGGTGCTGGACCAAGGCCAGGAAGATCGTGAAGGACCTCAGCCATCCCAACAACAGACTGTTCTCTCTGTTGAGGTCAGGAAAGCGATTCCGCTCCCTGAAGACCAACACAGAGAGACTGAGGAGGAGCTTCTTCCCGCAGGCGATACGGTCTCTCAATCACACCACCACACAGTACTGACCCACACATACAGTTCTTACACACACACTGGACTTTCTGGACTTTGGTTTTGCACAACACTGGTCACTATATTCTTCATTTCCGGTTAATACTTGTACAGCTGCTGTTATTGTGTATATATTTATTTATATTTAGATTTCTTCATACATTCTTATATAGTTCTATATTGTGTATTGTGTATTTTGTTGTACAGTTATTTTATTTTCAACTTTAATTTATATATTTATCTTTATCTTATTCTTCCCAGTTAAATTTACCCTTCATTCTAATTTGTGTTGTACAGTTATTTCATTTTTAACCTTAATTTATATTTTATTCCTTCCTAGTTAAATTTACCCTTTTTAATTTTTCATATTTATTTCCTATCTTATTCATAGCCTTTTCCTTTTTTGTTTTCTTTAGGTCACGAGCAGTTGTCCAAGCATTTCACTACATATCGTACTGTGTATGACTGTGTACGTGACAAATAAAATTTGAATTTGAATTTGATTTGATTTAAGGTTTGACTCTCATCATCCACTGGAGCACAAACTGGGCGTCATCAGGACGCAACAACACAGAACAAACACCATCCCCACAGACACAGCAGCCAGCGAAGCAGAAGAACTTCACATCAAGAAGGTCCTGAGTAAATGTGAACGCTGGTTTGAGGGCGGAGTCAAGGAGGCCATTTATGTGAAAAGGGAAAGACCATCTCTGAATGGAGGAGGGGCCTAAGGGTACATTTATCACCATCTTACAATGCTGTGATTGCAGCCATTCCCCAGCTCTCTGTGAACTGGACTCATGACCATTGAGCAACAACCATTGATCAATGGTCCTGACAATATGCGTACCAATGATCAATGAACTGACCTCCCAGCCCATTGTTCCTTCAGTGGGCTGGTTTCAGTCATACAAATGTCCTGTTTATGAGATTGAAACCTGCAGTCAGCTGAGACTGAAGAAGTCACCTGATGATGATGAAACGTTTCTCCCACTGAAAACATCCAGATGAACAGAATCAAGCTTTTTGGGATTTACGTACCTGGATGATTGAGCATCAAGACACAACTCTGTGACTTTTCTCAGATGAATAAATCCTCTCCTCCAGCTTTGTTTACATCTACCAGCCCTGTGGCGCTGCCCAGGGACAATAATCTATGTGAGAGGTGGAAAGTCATACAGGTGTCTGCTCCTGCCTTCAGTTATTTTATCTACTGTGTGTCAACTGGCTGAACCTCCTCCAACTGTCTACTGTCTCCCTAAACTCAACAATGACTTAGTGATCTATCCATTCTCTGACCAAAGACATCCTGCTGCAGGAGGTTAACATAGCAGCCAATGATGATCCCACTCACTGTGAACAACACATTTGGACCTGATTTGCTGCTCTGGTTTACACGTGAACTTTGACTGCTGTCACCAACTTGAGAGGCTCTACAGAAAAACTGGACTTGTCCATAAAAATCATAAACTACATTATAAGGACAGCATTGCTCAATCAACTCTAATTACTACTGACATGTTATCTCTTCTAACTAAGGTACAGACACTCAAACTTGCTGCTTTCAGTGAGAAGTCAAATGTCTGAATATGAGCTGGAAGCCGCTGAGAGTCCTCCTCCTTCCCGTGGGGTTTACTTTCTCTACTACTTTCACTATAAACACGCCCCTTTCATGCACCTGCAGAGGGCCACCAGCAGATGGAGCTGTCTTAAACAAATCCACTTGGATAGTTAGCTGTAGATGACTTTATCAGTATGATTGTAGGACTTTGAGTTATTCTTTAGATTTATTTAAACTCTTATATTGTGCACAAGTGTTGAGCGACCCATAATTTCTCTGTACTTTTCATAAGAGCAGCCAGACTTTCAGCTAGTTTTTGTTTTTTAAGAGCTCAAAGTTATTGAAGAAACAGTTATTCAGCTTCATTCCCACTGATCTCGACTACAAACTGTTTCACTTTGGTTTCTGTTTAAAGCCTCGATGTTTAAAACGTTTCCCTGTGATCACATTTGCACCGTCTGATTTCAAAGTTTGTTTCTTTTGGTCATTTAGTCCACAGAGTCCTTGGTGTTCTGAAAGGGACCTATAAATAAATGCATTATTATTAATAATAAAGTAGTTGTTGTACATGTACAGACCATAAATATGGAGTCCAGCTGTGTTTGATGCTGCTGGGCAGACTGACCACTGGGAACCTCTGAGCTCTGCTGCTCCACTCTGTGGAGGAACCATGAAGGATTAGATCAACACAGGATAACGATCCAGGAGTTTCTGCTCAAATAACTTCATCTGAATCAAGTCTGTCAAGTTTTAAACTCTCAGATTCTGAAGATATATTTTCTGTTTTCTATGAACTTTCTTTCATCAGTGATGGAAGTGATGATGCTGCAGAAGCTCAGAGGAAACTTTGAGAAAACTGTGATGAACCATCAACTAATGCTCTCAGGAGGCCAAAGGTCCCTGAATGTAACTGTGCAGTAGATTCAACGAGTGTTTGAAACCTGACCACTTCCATATGTTTTCATTCTAACAGAAGAAGTCCTTTTCTCATTGCTTTGATTTGAGTTTTCATTTGAGTTTTCTGAGTCTCGTATTTGGAGTCGAGTCTAATCAATGATCTGACAGAAGAACATTAAAAAGGATTTACCAGTGCTGTCAAAATTAACATGTAGGGTTAGGGGTTCATCTGTTATCATGATTAACATGATAAAAACCTTTAACACGACACATCTGGAGAGCAGAACGACTCAAAATCCCTGAAATGTTTCTATCAACGCACTTCGAGCAGTTTGTCCGAGTAGAGTTACCTTTGCACACGTGCAGATGTGCAGCACATCTGTTAGTGACGGCAGCTGAACCAATCAGCTCAATATGGAAGATGACAAACACACACACTGACCTCCCGATGGAAAGTTTGAGTATTAAAAAAATAACAAGACGGACCAGCCGACCAACATGAAGGATTCTGAACATCGTGACAGAAGGAATTTTCTTTTCACCGAAGCACTTCCAGCTTAAAATATCACAACGATGCAAAGCACTGATGACACAACTGCCAAGTGGACAAACTGCAGACCTGTTAGTGTTGTTAATAACATAGTTTTGGTTCCTCGTGTCAAAGACTTGAAGAAGAGTGACAGAGAGTGTTAGACTGCTGCAGGATCAGTGCCACCTCCACAGACCTGTGAAGAAAATGATTGTTTGACAGATGGGCTCAGATTCAGGATCAGCTGAGGAGTTTGTGGCTGACAGAATCCTGCAGGTACAGAGCAGAGCCCATCATTAGCATGCAGGACTGTCCCTGGGGGGGTCGGCTCATTCAGGAGCTTAATCAATGTTTACATGTTCAATAAACATGTTAAGTGTGTAAATTTGCCCTTTTCTCTCGAGTCTGTTTGCTCATGAAATGAACTTTGATTCGTTTACATTAAAAATGATGTTTAATGGTGATTAATCCAAATGAATCCACAGTAACCCTGTGATGAGTCTGATTAAACATTTTCATTAACAGCAGTAATATAGATTATATATTATTATATATTAGTGCACACTTAGCTTTTAGTATATATGTTTGTTACAAAGTTGTATTTACAGCAGAGAAGCTGAGTTAAAGACTGAAAACTATTCAAAGTCTCTTTGAATTGAAGCGTTTAACATTCTTTGTGTTTATTCTGCATTGACTTCATTATATGGTGTAAACGTCTGTTACAGGCTTAAATATAAAGTTGGAAAAATGTAACTGCAGGATTAATGACAGAAGATTGTGTCATTAATTAGTCATGTTTTAATCTACTGACAGCACTAGTGTTCACTCTGGTGCCTCCAACTGTTTTACGCCCTTTCAACACCTTCGTGGTCAAAAGTGTACACGCACAAAATCTACAATAAAACCCTCACGCAGCAATAGGACAGACACACAATCCATTTATCTCTGTGTCTCAAACACACACACGTGTATTCAAAGCCTCGATTTGTTCATATTTCATCTGTTGTGTTTTTATCTTCAGCGTTTTCAGTGTTGCTGCATTTACACCAAAAATGTTTCCATTGATGAATCAGATTGATTTGAATGTGTTTCATCCATACAAATCCCTCCCTGGTGGTCACATGACTCTATAACATAACAGGAGTCATGTGACAAGAGTTTCATGCTGTAAAATGTCAAAATGGTTGAATGTGGTGGAGTAAAAATGTGAGATGTCAACTACTTTTCTTCAATATGAAATGTTTGCAGGGCCTGACAGGAAGTGGACGGACGCTCTGATCACTTCCTGTTTGCTGAAGTGGGTTTTCAGTTGTTTAGAAACCAAAGGCTTGTTTTAAAAGACAGTTTAAATGGGACTGAGGGAACGACGTGTTTGTAGTTTATATCCAACAACATCGAGCAGTTTAATCAAAGAGTTCATGTTGCTAACAGCTCACCTCTCTGCAGCAGACACAGGCTGGACTTTAAAATCAATGGACTGGACTTTAGACCGGTCACTCTGTAAGGACACAGAGCTGGGTGGAGGTCCAGGCTGGTTCCTGTGAATAATGATGGAGCAGTGATGTGAGTGCTGAGCTGTGACATGGAGAAGAGTCATGGACAGTTAGAGATGGTCATCTCACCTCTGAGCTTTGGTCTGGCTCTCATGTTCCCCACACAGAGTGCTTTTAGAGGGAGGGGCTCCCTCCTCTCTGTCCTCACACTGATCCATGCTGCTCAATTCAGCTCACACACACTTTCTACCTGCAGAGGAAACACAAATCATTCATGTGCACATCAGCTGAAATCCTCCTTTCATCATGTGTGCTGTCCAAATATCAGCTGCTTCTTTCCTGCTTCATCTCATTGTCAGCTGGATGCAGTCAGACAGCAGTGTGAGGCAGAGGAAGCTGCCATCAGCTGCTCTGCTATCAGTCCACTAGATGGAGCCTGAAGCACACACGATGCATTCACTGACACACACTGATTCACTGTGACTGGAAGCTTCAGTCAGTCCAACACGTGTGAACAACATTTCAAACATTTCAGCTGATCCAGGATTCAAAGAGGATCAGCAGAGTTAAAGCTTCACACTAATTCTTGCTGCTGAGTTTGCAGAGAACTGCACACACACTGATTCACTGCTAATGAGAAGCTTCTTCCATCCAGTAATTCATCATCCATCAGCTCTGCTGCTGCTCTCAGTCCTGGACTCTGATCACACACTAAAAGCAGCTTTTTAACTCGTGTCTGTAAGAACTCTTAGTGTTAGCTTAGTGTTAGCTTAGCTTTAGCTTAGTGTTAGCTTAGTGTTAGCATGCTGTGTGCTAGCTTAGCGTCAGAGCTCTGCAGGTGTCTCGTGTGTAAATATTAATCACAGTGACAGTAAAGGAGGTAAAGGGCTGTGACGTCATCACGTACGCTGCGTCCTCTGTGGGCTCTGAGTGAACTCAAAGTACAAACTACAAGTACACAAACACGAACGTAGCTCAGAGTGGCGGACACACTCGGCCTCGTTGGTCCAGCTGTGAGTCCGTTACCGTGAACTATGGAGCGGCAGATTTGTGCTGAACTAAGCTGCACACAGCTGATGTTAGCCAGGAAACATTACACACTGACTTTAATGGAGAGACCGGAAATACAAACACACACAGTTTGTTGTGTGAAGAAATCAAACACGAGCTGAACAAACAGTAAAGTTCCTAAAGACAAACTGTTAAAGGAGGAAACAAAGCAAACTTACAGTTTCTTCACACACCAACAACAAGCTCCACTCCACGAAGTTCAGGAAGTGACAGTAAACTTTGAGCAGGAAGGAAACACCCAAAGAGACGTTTGCGGACAATAAGGAGCATCGGGACACTGTGCTGCGTTCAGTTGCACCTCGGAAACTCCAAACCTCTGGCAGGCTGTGATTTATTTCTGCTGGTTTTCCTGTTTGAAGCACAAACATCCGTCATCACTTTGTTGTTCTTCTTCCTGCAGCGTTTAAATGTTTCAGCACTGACCTGATGTTTCTTCAAAGCTCATTTCAACCTGTTGAAGTCATGAATGAAAGTGCAGACTGAGAGTGGATCACATGATGTTTGAGGTGTGTCATGTGACATGTTCAGTATTGTCACACATGTCTAGATTGTCCCTGATATCATAACTGCTCAAACACTGATGATTATATTTGAAGAATTATTCCTGATGGCAGCAAAGTTTGAATGGAGCTCTCTGTCTGTGCTGATTTGTCGCCCTCTGGAGGTCAAAGCACAAACTGCATGATGTCACTGTAACCACCACAGAGACAGGAAGTGTTTTTATGACTGAAACACTGAAATGATGCTAACGGCTGTCGTTAGGCTCACTGACAGCAGTGCTGATGTGTTCATGTCAAACACTGGCTCAGGTCAGACTCCTTCATCCTTCTCCAGCGTGAGGCCGCCCTCAGACCCACAGGAGCTCTGACCTTTGACCTCCTGACCCTAACCATTTTAGTCTTGTTGCATCTTTAAATGCAAATCCATCCAAACTGTAGCCGAGCAAAAGAAGCTGGAAGCTGTTCTATGAATGATGTTGTTGAAGGAGCTTGGAAAGAAAAGCGTCTGGACTTCTTTAAGTTGCTTGAAGAGGGACATGGACGTCTTAACGCCCACTCACATCCTGGGACATTTGATCACAGGAAATCACATGATAGCGTGGGGCTAGATCTCACAATGGGTTCACCCAAGACACGAGTAGTTCTTTATGTTTCTCGTGCACGGGAGAGAACTGGACCAATGCCGTTCCTTCGCTTGACCACAGTCGCTCTCGTCCGTTCCCTCGTAACACTGCTCTTTTATTGAGGTTACATGAACATACATAGGTTCATTAACATACACGTGAACAAAGGTACCAGTCTGTATGTTATGTAGGTGTGTGTGTGTGTGTGTGTGTGTGTGTGTGTGTGTGTGTGTGTGTGTGTGTGTGTGTGTGTGTGTGTGTGTGTGTGAGTCAGAGTGTGACCCCATAAACGACTTCCCTAAACCTGCTGGTCTGGAAGTCCAGCAGTTCATCTAAACAAAAGGCACTTAGACTAAAACAGACATCCTACCACAAAACAATAAGAAGGTAGCACCTCTCCCATGATCCCAGGACGTGGGTGTGAATGCCAGAACACTCTGGAGTCACACAAAGTCTTTAAAGACTACTATCATTACACAATTGGTTCTACACCTCTGAGCATATATGGTTAGATATTCCCCAATAACAATGACGATGATAAAATATAAATCCAACAATGGTTTTCAGGGTTTTTATCGTTAACTTCGTTTCCCTGGGTCTTTTCCCGTGTTGTAGTCGTGTGTCTTATTTTGAAAGAAATGTTTACGCGTTACCATAGCGACCAGAGAGCATTAAGGGTGCAGACAGGTGCATCCAACAACATTTTATTTTCCCTTATTTGATTTATGGACCTAACTGTATGAACTGGACTTTGGCTTTAATGCTGCTCCTCTTCATCATTGCTGTGTTGCATTTCCATCATTCTGCTGCTGGATTCACTGCAGGCTTTAACAAACACTCCTTTGGGTCCAGGCCCAGCCACGTGTTTGTAAGCTGCTGTGCTCCTCACAAATAAAGCCTGAAGCAGCTCAGACTGTTAGAAGCAGCACTGAGCCCTGTTACAGTTATAGTGTTAGAGCAGCGGCTGCAGCCTACAGCATTTAAACTAGCTGACAGTAAACACATCAGTCCAGATGTTACCACATTACTTTGTGATGCTGAGAGTTAAAGGAGACTGGCTGATTAAAATCCCATTCCTTACATCACCGTCCTCTGCTCTGACTGCTTTCATTTAATCACAATCAGAATACTTTTTTGATCCCCAGGGGAAATTATTTAGGTTACAGTGCTGCAGCACAAACAGGAACAAAGACACAACACACTAAGTAAGAAATAGCACAATATACACAATATATACATGCATACATATGAGTCACTTATAAGTAACATGTGAGTGCTGGGGTCTATGACAGCAGGCAGGTCTGTATTTATGTCCAGGCTGACATGAACAGCTAGTAGTTCAGGGTTCAACACTCAGGAAAGTGTGTGACCTTCCACACTGACAGAAGATGCTAAACATGACTTTAAACTGTTGTTTGTTAAAGCCTCACAGATCTGAGAGCAGGGCTCAGTGGGTACATGAGCCTTTATACATGAAGGCTTTCTGTTTCCAGGAGAGGAAACATGTGATCCAGCTGTGTTTGGTCACATGGATCTGCTCTGCATGGATCACCTGACTAAAACATGTTGTTATTATTGTTCTTACAGTCTTAAATCGGTACATCAGGCGGGTCACATGACACCCGGGGGTGACAGCAGCATCTTTCCTCTTTAGAAAGCTGCTCTCTGTGCCAGGAGCTGTTGTCACAGTAACAGCAGGAACAGGAAGTCACACGCTCTCTGCTCTGTGATTGGCTGCTTCTTATCTCAGCTTCCTGCAGAGGGTGGAGGTCTGCTGATAACGCACACCAACAGAAGTGTGACTTTCACTTCCTGTTTATTGCTGTTGTTCTTAAAGCTCTCAGGCGATGCTGCAGCGCCCCCTGCTGACACAAACTCCTCCCTCTGTCTCAGAGGTCACAGGTCAGCCTGCTGCAGAGGGTCTGCCTGTTCATGGACTTCCTGTTACAGAGACGGGTCTCAGCATCAACACTGGTTTCTGATTGGACGGTGTGGAAACCGAGCTTCCTCCAGCCAAGTGATGTGTGGATTCATCACTCTCTGTGGATCAGTGTAAGTCTGTGTGTGGGTCAGCTGCAGGACTTGTTTGACCTTTGACCCTGGCAGACAGAGCTGGTTACTGCTGTGTGACTCCTGCCGTCGCTCCACTTTAAATTTTACTTAAAATAAGTCCTGACATGGCCCCGCCCCCTCTGACCTGCTGCTCCTGGATGTGCTGAGGACACAGCGGAGGCTCAGAGGGGGTGGGGCTTTTCCCGTGGTGGTAACCAAACTGCATTAGGTCGCTGCACTGCCAGTGTTTAACCACACCTCTTCTGACTGACCTTTGACCTCTGACATGTTGATTTGATCCTTATTTAATGACGTCTTTTATCTAGTGATTTAATTCTGTGTATTTATATGTGATGGTGTTCCTGAGTTCAGCCTCAGCTGATATCCACAGACGCTCCTATTGGCTGGTTTTAAAAACACATTTTTCCATTAAAGAGACTCTTTTAAAAACACGTCTGCCTGAAATTCACATTTCATTTATTTTGGGGGATTTTAACAGAGAGATAGAACTTTATGAATCCCTCATGTTTATCCTCCAGGAAATCCAGTTTGTAGTAGCAGAACACCGACAAACTTTTACACAGCACAGAATTAGGATATCAAATAAAGGGGAATAAGAGAATATGAATATAAGCATAAATATGTACATATATACACAGACCTCACACAGAGACAGCAGCTACACTGTGTGTGGATGTGATCCACAGTCACAGCTGTGGGTTTCAGTCAGTGTGTCTCTAACTTCATGGTCACATTTCAAAGCTTATTGGAGCCAGAAGATGTTCAAGTAAAAGATTTATTGCTGTACTCGTCTACCAGGATAACAGGAGGTTCATAAAGCTGTGTAATACTTCAGCTTTACATCATGCAGTAGTAGTTTATTAAACCCCCCAAAATATGACTATCCAGAGTTGGGACCAGGAAGCAGAGTTGCAGTCTTACACGCCTCTCTGCAGCTTCTCTCCTCCTGCTACCCCCCAAAAAACCCATCTCCATAGAGACTGTGTCAGCTTCCAAACAGACAAAAAACAAACTAAAAACCAGCAACAAACAACTTAAACATAAACAATCACAAAGAAAGAACAATACAGTATCCACATCTGAACCAAAGAGTAAAACAGTGAAATGTGGATTATTAAACATTAGGTCTCTCTCCTCCAAGTCTCTGTTAGTACATGTTAGTAAAAACATTTCTGCATTTTACCCATATTTTATTTTTAACTCAAAATCAAAGATTCCAGATTCTCCTACATGTTGGTTTTGAATCAGATAGGACGACAGATTTCAGGTGGCCCTGTGTCTTTCTCTATTACATTTGCCACTGTGTAACTCAAAGTTATTTAAGGACTAGTTTATTTCAATGGATGAGTTTACTGACTGACGCGCAGAAGAAATAGTTCTTTATGGAGCCTAGATGGTGCGAATGATGAGACCAAAGACTGCAATATCTTGTACCAAAAATATATTGAATAAATGGAGGAAAGGGGAAATGGAACAAAATAATTAACACAACACACAACATAAATGCCCACAATTAAATAATAAATCAATGCTGTGATCTTTCTGTGCAAAAGTCCTTTTTGGTCCTCTTCTTTTTAAAGTTCACTTTTAAGGTATTCCTCCTTAGAGTCCAGCTTCATACAAATGGGGAAATATGTCCGTAATCCAAAGACGGCTAAGTGGGGGAAAGAGGGGAAACAAAGAATGGTCCTACCGGCTCGCCACTTCAATATGAAGAAGATTAATTCAAAGGGAGGGAACAAAACCTGACCTGTAGGTCAGAAAAACGTCCATTAGCACATCAAGTTCGATTCAGTTTACCGGTAAACAAATATATTTTTCTGCAAGCCTATGTAACAATGCAAATCATCATCAACCAATGTACAACAGTTAAATTATTAATTATCTTGGCTACGTAGCTTAATCTATACATTCCAGTAGCGTTCGCTACAAACAATACAAAAACAACAATAAAGAAAAACAGCTGTCTAACAGACAGCATAGCCGAATTCAAGGCAACACATAACAATAATCATTCAATCGCACTTTGTTTCAAAGTAAGCCCATTAAAATGCTTAAGTAAATAAAAGTGTTCAAAAACAGCGGTTTTTGAGCCGGAGTTCTGCTCGCGGTGGGAACGCCGCCGCACAAAGTCATTTTTTAATCGCGAAAACGATCGGCTGGTTACTGACAACCAAAAGGTTGTTTTTGGTAGATATTAAAGATCATGGGTGGGCGGGGCAAATGGAGCAGTTTTCTACAGTCGAGTAAAATTCCAGGAAAGAGCTGGGTGTGGCTTTCCTTTAAATCACATGATCAACAGCTTTAAGATGGAGGCAACT
The DNA here is from genome assembly GCF_965226115.1 of Aulonocara stuartgranti. Taxonomy (NCBI): domain Eukaryota; kingdom Metazoa; phylum Chordata; class Actinopteri; order Cichliformes; family Cichlidae; genus Aulonocara; species Aulonocara stuartgranti. The sequence continues at coordinate 2,593,720 of NC_138941.1, read as the reverse complement.
CGCTCAGTGTTTCCTGTTTCATTCTTAGACTGTGGCGATGGTAAGTAGCAGCTTTTCACCTGTTACCTGGCATCTTTTCAGCCACCAATGATAGTCATTGTATGTTATCAACATTTCACTAACTATGTTTTCTCTCATGTTTAAAATAGGCCGACCAAGAGCAAAATAGGTATGTCTGCAGACTCTGCTGTAGCCAAAGTTATCAGATCTCCTGTGTCTTTAAATCCCTAACTGCTCGATCATTATCATTTTAGAAGACAACAATTTCTCAAAGGAGGTTCAAAACTAATGCCTACAAGATTACCAAGAGGATGGTTCGGGGCTCTTACATGACTCCGGGAAGTCAACACTTGGTGGATGAGGTGTGTTACCTTTGACACTTTAAAGACAGTCCTGTTTATCACTACTAACAATAAGCAAATATGTTTTCACTCAACAGATCCTTCACAGCATGTTGTTTCTGGGCAAAATCAACAACATCCCCTTTTCTCCAGAAGAAATCTTCCCTAATCCTTTTGTTTTGGGTTCTTTAATGAGAAGATATCCCAGGCCTTTTAAGTTGTATTCGACTCAGCTTCCCAGGCGAAGTCCCTTCTCCTGTGTGCTCGACATGGTAAGATAACTCTTCTCACATTTTCAGTCAATCTGACAAACTTCCAGTTTTTAGGAAAGTATAATGCAAAGTGCTTTTTTACTGAGAAATCCAAAGAAAATCCATACTGTACCTTATACTTCAACATATGCTTCTAGCTATACTTCTCCACCAAACACAGAGACTGCAGGAGAGCTGGAGACTTGCTTCAGAATTTGTTAGTTCTAAATAATGTCTAACAGACTCATTATTGGAGATGCTTACAGTCTTCAAGGCGTATATGATGCTGTCACTGTGTAGCTGCTGGATCTGTTAAGCTCAAAGACTCTAAATTCAGCGTGTTTTGACAGCCCGGCATAGCAAAATAGAAAAAAAAAGGTCAATTAGCAAATTTAATTATAAATTAGTGAGAACAAAGATGGATTTTTGCTTATTGATTTAAAATTAAATAGATTTTTGTGACTTGTTTCACCCCCTATCTTAAAATGTCTAAATCAAAAGCATCCAATGGTCCTGCATAGTTAAATAAGTCAAGCAGCGAAACAAACACGTTGATCAACTTTCTATGAAAAACAACTATATAATCAGGTGCAACACTTTGACCAGATCTGTAACTGTTTTCAGATCGTCCTGCAAAATAACTCAGAGAATGAAGAGCAAATAAAGCAGAGTCTGCAAGATCTCCTCACAGACTTGGACTTAGAAGAGAATAATAAAAAAACAGCTTTCGTCTCGTCCACCATCTGCATTTCTCAAAAATCCCAAACCAACAAATCAGAAAGGTACTGCGGAGTCTCCATGTCCACCAAAGGTCCTAACGCTGGGAAAATTATGATTGCTGCCTCCTGTCTTAGCAAATGGCATAAATATGTATCTGGTGCGGTGATGACCTATTATCCAAACACAGTCCAGAAAGATTACTTTGATGGAACAATTGAAGTACCTGGAAATATCAGGTGTGAGGCTTTTTGTCTCCGTGATGGTGCCAGAATGAAGCCTTGCAGATCATGTAAGAATTTGTTTGGCTTGAACACAGAAGACCTCAGAGAGTGGCCATATGGTAACTGTGCTGAAGCTGAGAGCCTGAGCAATTTGCTTGAAAATGAGAGAGAAGTTGAAACACATGTGGATGAATACTCAGCTGAAAAGGACAACAGGCAGAGAGCTGAGGATGAGGTTGATGGGTTCTTAGAACCGTGTTGCAAAGGATTCGGTTTAACTGGACAGGTGAATTTTACAACCCAGAACAAGAGTGAGATTTCATGAAATCATTTGCATTCATCATTCTGATAAATCAAAGATTCTCTGCTCTGACAGCATCTGTGTGGATTTTCTGTAATCACAGAGACGTGTATAAGCACGTTTACTTTCCATCTCCATGTAATTGTCACATTTAATAATTAAAACTGGCTTCTATGGGTTTTTGTTTGTTTGCTTACATATCTAGTGTTTAATGCAATATGAAGCATTATCAGACAGCATTTATTGGGAAGAATCCCATGTTTATACTGGTCTGTACCCAGGGTACACAGAAAATAAAAACATGTTTTCTTATTATGATCCCAACTATAATTTACTTAAGCAAAAGCACTACATGTGTAGTTATAATATTTATAGCAGTTACTGTTGAGCTTTAAATTTATCATCTTAAATGTTTATATGCTGATTATATTGCTTTATATAAGAAAGGCCTAACTCTGAGTACACTCTGTGCCAAAAAGTGCTGACAGGAAACTGCATGCTTTTGCAGAAACGTGCTTTTGCAGCTAGAAAGTGAAGCTGATATATATCAGTTTTAATTAGTTTTTACCAACTGCTTGCTAGGGCAATCCCACGAGTTTGGTGTTTTTGTATTGAACATGATTCCAAGTGCTTTCTATAACACATAGCAGAGGTGCCACAACAAAGACTGAGAAGAGGACAGGAAGAGACAGTGAAAGAGATGCACTCCTTCGCCATTCATGTTAAAGCGTTGCATAGCTTTAATTTTAGAGAGTGTTGCATAACTTCAGTCATTTTTCTACCACAGGTGAAGCCAAGAATTGTGAAGCTCTCTTTTGGCCAAATACCAGAATCTGTAAGAAGAAGAAAAAACAAACAATCAAATAGGTCATTATTAAGAGAACAACAATCTCTTGATGATTATCCACAGTGTCTTTGATAACTCTGAGATACAAACTGTCAAGGATATACACATCCCAGCAAACAATAGCTGTGTTTGACTAAAGCGATTAATAACAAGGACAGAGCTACAATCACTACAGTCAAACATAAAGGGCTTAATCCTGAATCCAAGTCTGAGCTGTGATGCCGTTGGTGCTGAAAGCTGCTCAGATCCTGAAGCTGCACGTTTTGTCTCTCTCTAACCAAACCAGCAGCAAAAGAAGACACATTTCGCTTGACATAAACATTGTCATGAATTCCCTCTTACTTTTGCTGGTTTGCTTCCACCACCATTAAAACGCACACAGAAAAACAACACAGCACAGCTCTCTGCCTCTCTCAGTGTACTTTAAGAACACCGTTTCCCATCTCAAATCTCTGTTTTTGGCATTATTCGCTTGCTTGTTATGAAGCAGTCTACCGTTGTTTACAGCCATTTTTTTTTAATGACTTCCGACAAGACAGCCTCATTTCTGCTGTTCAATACCAAATTTTATTTATTTTTTTCAAATTAAGTGAAACTGCAAAATGCTCTGCTGTGTCTCTATTAAAACCTCTCTTATTAAAACCTCTGAATCACTTCAGCAGCATCAGCCAATGTACATTTGTTGAGTCGTGGTTCTCGTCTGCTTTTGTTCTACTGCAGAATAATATTTTTAAGGTTATCTACTGTAAAAAGCTAGGCCAGGAAAATCTGCTTCATGGTTTTGTGTTTTATCCTCAGTTACTTTGTCACAAAAGCATCTGCTGTGATGCTCACACCTCTGATGAAGTTTCACAAGTGTCAGTACTGATAAATGATCAGAATTATAATGTTTCTGACTCTCTGAGTAAGAATTAAATGGAATCTAATTGGGACCTTGTGAATTGGAATTGAACAGGTTCTAGAAATCAGTGATGATACTCAGCTCCAATACCCACCTATGATATTAGGCTTACGAACGCTGACTGGGTTTCATTTACCAGCTTTTTATGTTCTTCCTGCAGTTTCCTCCCCACATCACTCATCTTAACTTTTTTCCAGTCCTCCTCAGTCTAAACAGAACACACAACAATACAAAGAAAAGCTCAGGTGATTGATCTCTAACACTAGGCATCCCCAGTCTTATTCTTAGCAGTCTAACTTCTCACCATATCTTTGAAGGCCTCTCCATTGTAGTAGCGCTTGGATGCTGGATACTCTATCGTTTTGTCACATAGTTCCAGGAAACTGGAAGCCACCAGATGCAGCTCCTCTCCGTCATAGCCGTACAGCTTTTTGTCCTCACACGTCATCAGCACAAGCTCGTCACATGGACATGAGGTGCCCTTTACCACACCAATAACCTGCATTTTTACAATCTCGGGAAGGTAGAATTTTCCCCAGGCGTTAACTTCATCATCATCCCCGTTGTATTTGGTGTTCTCAAGCTCTTCTATCCACAGGTCAGCACCACTTGGCTTCTTCAGGTGAACGCACATGCTTTTGTTTTTGGAAACAAAATCTTTCACCCATTTCAGGTACTTTTCACCTGGAAAGAAGCAGACAAGGAAATATGGATGAATGTAGAAGTGTTGGAAAAGACAAATAGCAAGGTTATCCTACAGCAGTTTGTGAAAATGTTGTATCTTGAAATAAGCAGGCAAAATGAGGATCTCACTTATCTCATATGTTCTGACTACCGACTTTCTTCAGTTAAAGGACAAAAAAAGGGCACACTGGAGGCTGACAGAGTGTGCAATGGTGGGAATTATTTTGCAGAACTCACTAAAGTTTGTTTCTCCTGGAACAAGCTTTTTACACTTCGGCAAATGAAAATACTGTGTTAAACTAAAAAAGAGCACCAGACCAAGGTCTACAGTACTAACAGAAAAGCATGCCGTTACCTGTTGCCTGTCGACACAGCTGCTGATCTTCCTCACCAAAAAAATGAGGATCCCTGAAAGGAATAGAAAGGTTATGTTAAAATGAATGACTGTCACGGTGATCATGGGAAGCTCCAAAATATCACAACAATAGCTACGAAATCACAAAATGCAGTGTGATGTCTGTAAGCACCAAACATGACATCTCTGCAAATTCATCTTGAAACATGTAGGTACCTCACACGTACAGCTGCAGCCATCTCAGCCATTTATCACTGTGGCTGCCAAGTGGCTGCCACTTCACAAGCGCATGGCACAACATAGAAGAGCCACCTCCACAGGACAAGACTCAGCAGTCCATCTGCATCTTAAGGATAAAGGACACTCTTTCGAGGATGCTAATGTTCACATTTTGGGCAGAGAGGACAGATGGTTTGAAAGAGGAGTGAAAGAAGCATCTATGTCCACTGTGAGCGACCATCTTTGAACAGAGGCGGGGTTTACGACACCAACTCTCTGCCATCTATAATCCAGTTTTGAGATCCTTCCCAGACGCCTTAACGCCCACTCACATCCTGGGCCATCTGACCTCAGGAATTCGCATGATAAGGTGGGGCCAGGTTTCACAATGAACTCACCCGAAACTGGCTGATTGGGACCCACGCCCAGTTTCACACCTTGGCTCAGGTGATTAGAGGATCATCAGGGGGTCCTTTTGTCCCTCTGTGGGGGGTCACTCCCACTAGGCTTATATCTGGGACTCTCCACCATTTGACCCTAGAACTGAAGAAGCTTCTCGGATGAGAGGTGAAACGTCTTCAAGTAACTTAAAGAAGTCCAGACGCTTTTCTTTGCAAGCTCCTTTGACTACGATGACCTGGATGACTGAGAACCTTCACAGACATAAGGTGAATGTGACAAACAAAGCGCCTTCTTGTTCTCTGTGATAATGTAAAGTTATTAATGAAAAAACAAACGAGTAAAAAACGGACTGGAAACATGTCTTCAATCAAAACTCGACAAAAACAAAGAAACAGCCTCACTTCTCTGCGACGCTCCCTAAAAATGACGTTACGTGTTACGTACCAGAGATTTCTATACAGCCCTTTATCAAGCCGAGAGAAAGTGACGCAAAACCCTCCAACTAATAACGACTAGCAGAGAGGCTCAGCTGAGTGTAGTTACCTGGTTTGCAGACGCATACAGACGTTTCCTGTCCTCTCGGACGCAGCTGTGATAGAACATGTGGTGCATTACCGCCACCAACTGGCTTGGAGTGAGGACCGGAAATCGCTCATGCCAAATCAAAAAAAAAAAAACATAAAGAAAGATTAAGTGAAGAGATAAATGAATACATTAAATCAAGAAGAAAAAAACCCACCACCGGACATATACATCCTCATATCCTTCTGTACAAATGAGTTTGTTTTAGAAACTGAAAAAAGCCACAAAACCTTCACATCTAGAAATCCTTTGCAGTAAAACTTGTTTTTTGGCAGGTTCCACAGGTTTTGAATCAGTTTTCTTCTTTATTCCTGATAATTTTGACAATGAAAAAGAACATGTTCTATAGGGCTTTGGAGTTGACGTCACGCCGCAATGCATTGTGGGAGCGCGGCACCATTTTCGAGGTCTACGAATCAAAACAAACACACTGTGTTGGAACGACGATTACAAGATGCTTAAAAGCAGCTCAAAAGAGAACGGACTGTATAGAGACCGATTGCGTCCAGAGGCGAAGCGGCGGTACTTGCAGAAAATAGCGTGCAGTGGAAATGTGGACCCGTATGAAATACGGCCGTGGAGTAGAAACCCTGAAGACGTAGCCTGATATATTTTCGTACCTTATCTGTGGAGTCAGCGCGTACAAGTCGTCATTCAAACAAAGGTAAGTCAGCTCGAGTACTGCGTGTGAAATGCGTTTGATTTCCCTGCAAACATTCACATTAGTGCAGCATAAATTCATTCATGAGGGGAAATTACAGTGAGAACATGTGGAGGCTGTTAGAGGGAGAAGATAGTGAGTTCAGTGCAGGGCTGTGCAGAGAGGTTTAAAGGGGCGGGTGCTCAAAGTTAAAAAGGGGCACATTGAACCAGGCTGAATAACAACAACACACATTCATCAAGAATCTAATATGGGAAGGGCAGGGCTGTGTTGGTCTGAGACTGTAGACATTAAAAAGTCCACAGGAGAGATGGTAGCTGATTAAACAAGTGTCATGAGATAATAACAAAATGCAAAGATTGGTGACAGCGCTTGGAACCATAAGGCAACAAAAAACTATGTATGTAAAAAAAAAAAATATATATATATATATATATACACACAGTGGGGCAAAAAAGTATTTAGTCAGCCACCGATTGTGCAAGTTCCCCCACTTAAAATGATGACAGAGGTCAGTAATTTGCACCAGAGGTACACGTCAACTGTGAGAGACAGAATGTAAAAAAAAAATCCATGAATCCACATGGTAGGATTTGTAAAGAATTTATTCGTAAATCAGGGTGGAAAATAAGTATTTGGTCACCTCAAACATGGAAAATCTCTGGCTCTCACAGACCTGTAACGTCTTCTGTAAGAAGCTTTTCTGTCCCCCACTCGTTACCTGTATGAATGGCACCTGTTTGAACTCATCATCTGTATAAAAGACACCTGTCCACAGCCTCAAACAGTCAGACTCCAAACTCCGCCATGGCCAAGACCAAAGAGCTCTCGAAGGACACCAGGAAAAGTATTGTAGACCTGCACCAGACTGGGAAGAGTGAATCTACAATAGGCAAGCAGCTTGGTGTGAAAAAATCAACTGTGGGAGCAATCATCAGAAAATGGAAGACATACAAGACCACTGATAATCTCCCTCGATCTGGGGCTCCACGCAAGATCTCATCCCGTGGGGTCAAAATGATCATGAGAACGGTGAGCAAAGATCCCAGAACCACACGGGGGGACCTGGTGAATGACCTGCAGAGAGCTGGGACCAAAGTAACAAAGGTCACCATCAGTAACACACTACAACGGCAGGGAATCAAATCCCGCAGTGCCAGACGTGTTCCGCTGCTGAAGCCAGTGCATGTCCAGGCCCGTCTGAAGTTTGCCAGAGAGCACATGGATGATACAGCAGAGGATTGGGAGAATGTCATGTGGTCAGATGAAACCAAAGTAGAACTTTTTGGTATAAACTCAACTCGTCGTGTTTGGAGGACGAAGAATACTGAGTTGCATCCCAAGAACACCATACCTACTGTGAAGCATGGGGGTGGAAACATCATGCTATGGGGCTGTTTTTCTGCCAAGGGGACAGGACGACTGATCCGTGTTAAGGACAGAATAAATGGGGCCATGTATCGTGAGATTTTGAGCCAAAACCTCCTTCCATCAGTGAGAACTTTGAAGATGAAACGAGGCTGGGTCTTCCAACATGACAATGATCCAAAACACACCGCCCGGGCAACAAAGGAGTGGCTCCGTAAGAAGCATTTGAAAGTCCTGGAGTGGCCTAGCCAGTCTCCAGACCTCAACCCCATAGAAAATCTGTGGCGGGAGTTGAAAGTCCGTGTTGCTCGGCGACAGCCCCAAAACATCACTGCTCTCGAGAAGATCTGCATGGAGGAATGGGCCAAAATACCAGCTACTGTGTGTGCAAACCTGGTAAAGACCTATAGTAAACGTTTGACCTCTGTTATTGCCAACAAAGGTTATGTTACAAAGTATTGAGTTGTATTTTTGTTATTGACCAAATACTTATTTTCCACCCTGATTTACGAATAAATTCTTTACAAATCCTACCATGTGAATTCATGGATTTTTTTTTCACATTCTGTCTCTCACAGTTGAAGTGTACCTCTGGTGCAAATTACTGACCTCTGTGCAAGTTCCCCCACCTAAAATGATGACAATCGGTGGCTGACTAAATACTTTTTTGCCCCACTGTATATATCAGCAATCAATCAGAAAATCATTGGTTCATATTACAATTAAATATGAACAGGCTCCTTAGATGTAAGCAGTTCAGATCTGATGTCATTTACATTCTTCACACAGCACATTCGTCCAGGCTGACAGGTAAACATAGAACTAATCTCAGGTAACATGACTCATAGTAGAGATCCAGTAAGAAAGATTGCAGGCTCTAATATTATTACCACACAATCCAAGGACACACCAACAGCTCAGATTTGTAGAACTATTTAAACAAATGTCTTCTGAATATTCAATTCAGGTTCACAGTGGGGTGGGGGGGGGGGGGGGTTCGTGGAATTTTTTAAATAAAGTCTGCAACACAGAAAGAGCTGTGATCAAGCTATTTATTACTGCACCAACACACATCAAACATCACAGTTCAGTCATGTCAGCGCTGCCACAGAGGTCGTGCTCCTCCTCCTTTACGCCTTCCAAGGAAGAGGGAGGAAGTTACAAACTGATCCTACCACACTTCACGTGTCTCGCTATGAAACCTAACGCATCAATGGTTGTGCTGTTTTGTGCCCTTGGCCTTATCAGCACCTGTAAAGGGAGTTGTTTTCTCAAACTGCTGAAGTAAGTTCATCTAGTTTTAGCAACTTTCACTGAACAGTAACAGTGTCACAACTAAGCATATGCATAAGCACTTAAACACTTTAAATGAGAATAACAGAACATTTCTATTACAGAGGCTGGAACCTGTCCCAGTAGTAGGTAGAGCACACCTGGACAGGTCACCAGTCTGTCAGAGGACTAACACAGAGACAGACATCAGAGTAACAAATCTATTTAAAATTAATGTAAGTTTGCTGCAGCTGTATGTATGAACATGTGTTTCTGTGCTCACAGTCCACCTCTCAGGAACCTGCAGTTCACTTTAGTCTACTTTAAACAGACCTCACAAAAGGCTGATGTGGCTGGATCAGTAGTCTGATTTGAGTACGATACCTTTGGCCAGGGATTCATCTGGTGCATCGCTTCACTGCAGTCTTACGTATTTTCCCCACACCTGAATAAAAAAATACTGATATATACAAATAACAGCTTCAGCTGATGCAGCCTGACTCAATCCTAGATGTTCAGCACACAGAGACACAGAGGTGCCGTTTAAAGTTTAGTGTTAACCTGAGTCACTGATCATTTGCAGTATTACAGAGTCTGGCAGTCTTTGCATGATGTCCACGTCACTGTAAGTTTCTAGCTGACTTCACTGCAATTTCAATTTCAATTTCTGCTGTTCACAAACGCTGTCCATCTAATCTGACTGAGCTGGAGCTGTTTTGCAAAGAAGAATGGGCAAAGATTTCAGTCTGTAGATGTGCAAAGCTGGCAGAGACAGACCCTAAAAGACTGGCAGCTGGAACTGCAGCAAAAGCTGGTTCTACAAAGTATTGACTCAGGGGGCTGAATAATTACGCACACCCCACTTTGCAGTTATTTATTTGTAAAAAATGTTTGGAATCATGTATGATTTTCGTTCCACTTCTCACGTGTGCACCACTTTGTGTTGGTCTTTCACCTGGAAGTCCAATAACATTGATTCATGTTTGTGGCTGTAATGTGACAAAATGTGGGAAAGTTCAAGGGGGCCGAATACTTTTGAAAGCCACTGTATATGTAGACACAGGACTACAAGTAGAAGATCAGACATGAAAGTGGAGATAACACAGAAGACCTGCAGCAAAGGTCAGAGGTCAGACTGGGCCCTGGATTCAACAATGAGCCAATGATCATCAAGCAGTGACTAAAGCAGAGCCCTGACGTTCTGACATTCATCACACAGTCAGAACAAATGTCTGCTGATGACTTCATCTCATGAAACGACTGATAGATGTCAGTTCATTGATCAGCTGAGCTGCTGATCTTCATCGTCACAGAAACATTCAGCTTGTTTCAATCAGTAAATAACTCCCACTACTCCCAGTTTGAACTGTTCCCACTCAAAATGCTGTGAGAACAATGATCATTGTAGGACTTCACAAACATCACGTGTTGTTTTCCACATGTAAGATCAGCAAACACACAGAAACTTCCTGTTGCCACACACGGCCTCTAAAATCTCTTCCACGCTTTCTGTCTGAAGTCCACTCTCTGTGTCGGATCCACAGGAAACAACAAGATCTTATTAACATGGTTTTCAATGTGTCTCCTTCCAAAAAGTCCAACCAATGAACAAATGTGTGTATTTGTGGAGGCCGAACAAAAGCATGACACATTTCTCTGTTTCTATAAACTGGAGTCAAACACAAACATGAAGAGTTTCACTGACAGACTCCAAAATGCCCCCACAGTGGATCAAAGGGAAATCCTACAGTGTGGCCAGAGACTCTTAATGGCTCCAACATCAACACATCCACAATGTTGGATCCAGTTGTGCCTCACAGAGTTACTAAGACACACCCTCTGCCAGCATCACAACAGCTCCACCTGCTTCACCTGCCTCCTCAGCATCTGTACACCTGAAGAGAAAAGAAAGGCTCCAACAGCTCAAATCTACAAAGGATTCATGAAGTTTCATCCAACAATAACATGTTTGCCTTCCACACTTCTGTTATTCATGATCACAAACACAAAGAACTTGTGCAGCCCTGATATCAGCCCTAATATATGAGTGTGTTTGCCCAAAGACTGAAACAGCATCAACATGACAGCTGTAAGAAATCTTCTCTCAGCCTTGTTTGGCAGAAGATCCCTGCAACAAAGATTGTAGCTGAAAGATGACGTGTGTAAAGTTTGCTCTGTGGGAGGGTCGAGGCTGTTTTTAGACCTTTGATAGTTTCCAATCCAGTTCTGACAGACAGGAATAAAAACAACATCATTAAGATCAGATCATCGAGCTGTTTGCTGCCTTGTTTCTATCTTCACATTACAAGACTTTACTACAATAAAGATGCTGACATGTATCTGTAGCAACAACATCATTGAATCTAGAACAACTGGAGCCAAACCAGTGGCTCTGCTGGGATCACTGGTGAGCCAACACTTCCTTGTTGATGCAGATTTCAGGGCTTCCTTTTGCTCCTCCGTTATAACTGTTCTCTCTTCTCAACACATGATGACACAAAGGAATCAGCAGTGACAAAGATGATGCTGAAGAGAAGCACACACTTCACACATATAACAGACCAGTGCAGTTACACACACCTCTGCTCGACATCAGGCCTCAAACAAAGACACAAAACACTAACTTGACTCTAAACAGAAGAAACGAGCAGCTGTTTCTGTTCTGTGCTTATTTATATTTGACACACATGCTTCTCTTTGTGCAAACACACATCGCACTATAAGGGTAACCTCGCACACAATGATTGGACAGCACAGTGATGATGCTGGGAGATCCTATACGCAGCAACACAGAAACACTGAGAACTTTAAACAATGATGGAAAGTGTTATAAATGACTTGTTGGCCTCTGATCTGTCACAAACAGCTGAAACGTGTCTCTCATGAGTCACATGAAGGTTTTTGACAGAAAGGACAAAAAGTAGCTGCAGTCAGTTTGTGTCATTTTTATATTTATTCATCTGGGAGAAAAATCTGAGGGACATTAAAATGTGTTTTCAACAGAGACAAGAACATGAATATAACAGAACAGGTAAATGAACATGTTTCAAGTAAACAGCTGGACTGATCAGGTCCAAACACAGAGTGATAAACTTGTCAAACAGCTGTCATATCTTTATATAGAAGCTCTTTATAAATGCTGCTCACTGCAGTCTGTTTACTAATAATGTCAAAGTGTTAGAAACACAGAAACATCAGAATGGTCTTTGTTCACAGAAACCTGTCTGGGATCCTTTGTTGTTCTTTTGATGCAGAGTTACATTATAAATATAAAGAGTTATTTCAGAGTCTCATCAGTTTTCCTGCATGTCTTTATTTAACACATCAGCAGGGCTGAAGCTCTCATGTTAAACACACACTGATCTATGGACACGTTCATGTGTTTCTAACAGAACCAGGCTGTTATCAGCCTGCACTAACATTATGTCACACACACTGAATGTAACAGTGACAGTTTACATCATCACACAATCAGCTGTGATTGTTTCACTGTCATCAAACGAGTCAACAGGAAGTAGAATCAATAGAAACCAATCATTTACTGACAGCATGTCTGATGGAAATAAGTGCAGATTATGTATGAAGTCTAACTGCACACAGTAACTGTGTTACAATAAGGACTTAACAGCGCCCTCTGCTGGAGTGTTTCAGTACTGCGTTAACTAGAATACACCACCTCCTCCTCACACCACCTGCTACAGCTCTACTCTTCTATGACTACAGTCATCCACAGCACTGATGTGAGGTCACATGGTTCATATGTAAGGAGCACAGCTGACCTCAGGTCAGTTTAATGACTGTGAGCAGCAGCTGTGTTATTGTCACTGTGACAGGGAGACACTCTCAGACACAGCGCTCATGTCAGCTTGTTCTCATGCAGGAGGATCAGGAGCTCCATGTTTGTCTTTCTGTTTGAATCATGATGTGTTTGTGCCATCAGAGTCTGTCATGAGTACTCAGGGTTTCACAGCAGCTCTTCTGGATGCTGACGAGGACTCCAACCTCATGTTTCACCTCTCTGAGCTTCTGATGTCTGTGAACACTCGTGTTTCTTCTCTGGGCTCATCTGGACAAAAACACCTTTCTGTGTTTGGCTGCAGCCTCATTCTGACTGACAGGAAGTGTGTTATCCATGAGCTGCACTTCTGTGAGGAAGTTTCCTGCTGTGTTTCCTGTCTGTGGACAAACACGAGTGTTCCAGCTGAGGACTTGGTTCCTTCCACCTGTCCATACAGGACATCACGCTGTCTGCAGCTCTGTAAATGCAGCTCCAGGTCCTTCCACGTGCTGCTCTGTATTTGTGCAGTTTGTAGTGTGTCCTGGGAAACGTAGCACACATGGTGTTCTTCTGCTGTTTCCTCCTTTCACTGAGTGTGAAACACTGACGCTGTGCTGTTGTTCACAGAGGGGAGCTGATTCTAGCTGCAGCTGGACTCTGTCATCTAACTGAATGTGTTGGTGCTGATCACGGGGCTCTGAGGGGGGAGCAGCAGGAGGACTCTGGATGCTGACGTCAGTGTATCTGTGGAAGCTCCCACAGCGTGTCTGTCATTCAATATTGTGCTGTATATTGTATCTATGCAAAGATGAACAGACTGTGTGTTCACTGGTCTCTGTGCTGCAGCTCTGATGTCATCATCACTCCCTCCTCCACCCTCAGCAGTCCCAGCATGCTGCTGTGGTGCACCCCACCCTCACTCTACACCTGAGCCACAGACCACACCCTCCACCTCAATATACACCACAGTTTTCTCTGCTGTGGAAATGAGATCAGGAGGAAATCATCATTATTATTATTTAATAAACGCTCACATTAATGTGGGCTTATTTGTTTCATATTAGAAACATTAGTTGAGTGTTTTTAGTATAAAATGGTCAAAGTCCCTCTTTTTGCTCCTCCCCTCACCTGTGGATGGACGGTGCTGTTACCGTGGTGACAGCTTGGATGTGTTTCAGTCCTGCCTGGTTATCACTGCAGGAATCTTTCACATTTATTACAGGTAATAACTCTGATTTTTCTGTGTATTATGAACCAAATGTATCCTGATACACACAGAGATGGATGAGCAGAGGTTGTTTTTGCAGTTTATGTAGTTACTATGGACTTAATGCATACATATTATTAAAATTAGGGCTATAACAGTTGTATTGATGTATAGCAACTTGAAATGCTCCCACAAATGGCTCCACAGCATGTAAAAATATAACAAAAGCTCTGGCGGACTTGGTTCTGTGGTCAGTCTTAAAGGGTGAAGTTAAACTCTGTAATCTTCACTGTGTCACAGAGTTCAGTGAGTCCCGTTATTCACAGTATCAATCAGATCATCAGAGAACAGCTGATCAGCAATCAGTGGTGCCAACAGCGCCTCCTGTGGTGAGAGGATGCAATAATGCAATGTAGCATTTTTCCACTCAACACTTGCAGTCATGGAAACTGTCTGTTGGATCTGTGTGACGTTGCTTTCTTGGTTAGAGTTCCTCACAAACGTCCAGATGATTCTTCTAATGAGGCGTCGACCATGTTTGCAGCTCTTTGGAAGAAAACGTCGCCCTTTGCCATCCTTACTTTTCTTTGACTTCTTCAAATGCAGCTGAACTCCAGCTGGTATTTTCTTGGACTTTGCAGCTGTTTCTGGTCATCAGTTCATTCCTGCAAACCTCTGAAGCTGAACAACAATGATGCTGCATTGCTGGCTGATCCCAAAAGGTTGATTCTGTTCATCTGGACGTTTTCAGAAACGTTTGCTCACTGATCAGGTGACTTCTTCAGTCTCAGCTGACTGCAGCTTTACAAGCTTACAAACAGCACATTTGCACAATGACTGAAAGCAGCAGCACCTGATATATATGATACTAATATAATACATATACATATATAATCCATACTAATGATGAAGGAACTGAGCTCACAGTCCATTGTTCATTCAGTGAACTACTCAGTTTATTTTGGGCCTCAGAAATGCTCACTCTGTTTGTACATCACTGTCAGCAATAGACTCATTCTGCTGTGTGGACAGGAACACATGTGACATCACTTCCTGTTTGTTTGTGACTGAAGAGGAAGAAGTTTACAAGGAATCATTTAGAAGAGTTTCAAACATCAACTGATTGAATCCATGAATCTGAAAACGTGTTTGTGAGTGAAAGAGACAGACATGTACAGACTGAACTATCTGTTCAACAGTCAGAGTGTTTCTGTAACAGGAGACACTCTTTACACTCCACTCAGCACAGGGACACTGAGGAACCAGGAAACAAGGAACTGACTCTAAACCCAGGATAAAGAGTTTGAGTGAATGTGGTGTTGAAGGTGTGGAGGTGGATCAGAGTGTCAGAGGAGACTCTGTAGAAGGACAGAGTGCCAGCAGGACAGTCCACATACACTGCTGCTCTGTTAGAGACAGAGGAGGAGGAGGAGGAGGAGGAGGAGGAGATGGATGTTTGTCTCTTATTGTGCCTGACAGAACGAGGACCATGATCAGTGCAGTACAGACTCCAGGACTGATCATTGTTTCCAAACACACAGTCAGCACTGTCTCCTTTCCTTCTGATGCTTCTGTAACTCACTGATATATAAACGTCTCCTCTCCACTCGACCTCCCAGTAACAGCGACCAGTCAGACCATTTCTACACAGCAGCTGTTCCCGAACATCAAATCTGTCTGGATGATCAGGATATGACTGAACCTCCTCCACACGTGTCACCTTCCTGTTGTTGTCAGACAGTTGGAGCTTTGTGTTCACTGTGTTTGTGTCGATTGTGAGTTGACAGGAATCTGATGGAGAGAACAAACACAATCCAGCTGCAGTTATTGATCCATCATCTGTTCATTGATTGACACTTTGATGATGACTCCTGACATGATGAAGATGGTTGAATGTGTGCTGCTTTGTTTTCATGAATCCCATTAAAAACACACTTACACTTCCTCAGACCTGGTCTCAACCATCGGACTCCAGCAGGCTCCACCCTGAAAGGAGGAGGGGGGTCAGAGCAGCACAGTCAGCATGCACACATGGACATTACATGGCTCTCACACACACACTGTTACACACTGAGCTCAAAGCTCGGCTCCACTGTTTTATTCAAAGAAATCTACATTTATTTATCAGCACATTTAAAAACAGCTTGAGCCAAAGTGCTGCACAGAGTAGAGAGAAAATAGGAAACATACACAGTAATGACTATAAAGACTGGTCAGGATTGAAAGCTACAGAGTACAAATGTGTTTCCAACCGGCTTTTAAAAATGTCCAGTGTTGGTGACGACCTGATGTGAAGGGCGACTGTTCCAGAGTTTGGCTGCAGCCATCGATAAAGCTCACCTCTGTTTTTACGTCTAGTTCTGGTCAGAAGCTGCTTATCTGCAGACCTGAGGGCTCCACTTGGATTCTTTTGTTAAAGAGAGATAAGATGGAGCCAATCCATTCACAGATTTAAAGACAACCAGATCTGGAAGTGGATTCTACCACGTACTGGTAACCAGTGGAAAAAGCTGGTGATGGGTCGTCTAGCACAGACCCACCGCTGGAACCAGACAATTGATGAGGGAGAGAACTGTGACAGCGCCGTTCCTTCACTTGACCTCAGTCGCTCTCGTCTGCTCCCTCGTAACACTGCTCTTTATTGAGCTTACATGAATATGCACAAGTTCATTATGACGTCTTACACAGGTATGAACAAAGAGTACCAGTCTGTGCATAGTGTGTGTGTGTGTGTGTGTGTGTGTGTGTGTGTGTGTGTGTGTGTGTGTGTGTGTGTGTCTGTGTGTGTGTCTGTGTGTGTGTCTGTGTGACTGTGTGTGTGTGTGTGTGTGTGTGTGTCTGTGTGTGTGTGTGAGTGTGTGTCTGTGTGACTGTGTGTGTGTGTGTGTGTGTGTGTTCCAGATGTGACCCTGTGACCCCAAAGCTGGTGCTAAGAGTCCAGCGGTCCCCCTAACAAAGGGCTCTTATACTTAACCAGACACAGAGTAGGTGTCCTCCTACACCAGGGGTCTCAAACTCGCGGCCCGCGGGCCAATTGCGGCCCGCAGGACGATAGTTTTTGGCCCCACCTTAATATGAAAATGTAATGTTAGTTTGATAATGTATGACACTTTACAGTGTTGTGGGCGGAGCTGAATTAACCCACCAATCAGGGTGGGATATGGATCTCAGGGGACACCAGCCGGGCTTGATGCAAGCAGGGAAACATTTCTCAATGAGTCAAAGTTCCAGCAGCGTTGCCCTGGAGTGTTTCTTTCTTTCCTGTGCCTGGCTGGCTTCCTCCTTTCTATTGGGCAAACGCCGACATTCGCCCCAGCGCGCTGCGTTCACAACACTTCAAAAAAAGTTGTTTTTTTAAGTTGCTGCCCAGCGGGACATTATACGTATATAGATTTATACACACGTCAGTGGGATTTAAAGTTATTTTTCCACAGAGAGAGATCTCATATTAACTCTCACAGTGATGCGTAGGCGGCGGGATAAAAGAAAAGTCATGAACTCAATGCAGCCCAATTTAGTCTGCAGTCACATAGCGACACCTGTTCATCGGCAACAACAGTCCCCGGTAACCCGGACTAATTATAGGGTCGCACCGTAATTTGTGGCTCCATGTTTTTATTTGCATCACTGCGTTTGCATTGCAGCAAACATGAACATTACATATATTTCAATATAATGTAAAAGCAGTCAAAACAACTAACATCAGAAACAGCTGATGTTATTTGTTATATGTCACGGTGTCATTTCCGCTTCTTTCTCCTGTAACAACAGCCCGGCGCCGTGAGCAGTCGCCTTTTTTGCGCTCGCTATCCCTGCACTTTCTACCATCTGCAAACGCCACGGTGTTCGTGTCGTCATGAAAGACATGAACATCGAGCGTAAAAACAAAGGAGACTGCTACCGGCTTTTTATCTGCCGATCGCCGTGCTACGGTTGCAAGAAAAAGAAGCAGAA
This sequence comes from Aulonocara stuartgranti, assembly GCF_965226115.1. Lineage (NCBI taxonomy): Eukaryota > Metazoa > Chordata > Actinopteri > Cichliformes > Cichlidae > Aulonocara > Aulonocara stuartgranti. The sequence continues at coordinate 2,575,656 of NC_138941.1, read as the reverse complement.
ATGACGTTCTCTACGCGTTGAGACGTTCCCCGTCCGTCGGCTAAACGCTTGATTGAAACTTCAATGCGACAGTGACACCAAGTAGAATTATAAATGTCACATAGCCCCAAACATGTCTTTTTCAAAGCCTGCGGTGAAGAGAAAGGTTGGTGATGAGCACCGACAATTTCAGGAAAAGTGGGAAATGCAATATTTCTTTGTTGAGCACAGGGGCACCCCGACCTGTCTTATTTGCACAGAGAAAGTTGCGCTGCACAAGGAATACAATTTGAAACGTCATTACACAACTAGACATGCTGAGCTGGATGCAGAATACCAGGGAGACGAGAGAGCGAACCGGGTTGCCAGTCTTAAAACAGATCTACTGAGGCAGCAAGATTTCTCCAAGAAAGCAACCAAAGAGAATAATTTTTAGAGGAAATGGAGTCAGAATATGGGGATGTGCTCGACTTCACTGAGGTACGTTGGCTCAGCAGGGGAAATGTATTAAAGAGACTTTTTGAGTTGAGAGCAGAAGTGAAGCCTTCATGGAGAAGGATGGAGTTAGTGTTCCTGTGCTAACTGATCCCAAATGGCTCATGGACTCAGCTTTTCTTGTTGATATGACACATGAGCTTAATGTACTGAACAAGACGTTACAAGGCCAGGGGCAACTTGTCAGTGCTGCCTATGACAACGTGAGAGCATTCTCCACAAAACTGGCGCTCTGGAAAGCTCAGCTCTCTCAGACAAACCTTTGCCATTTCCCAGCATGCAAGGCACTCGTGGATGCAGGCACACCATTCAGTGCTGACGAGTATGTTGATGTCATTTTGAGGCTACAGGAGGAATTTGATCACAGATTTGCTGACTTCAAGACACACAGAGCCACCTTTCACATTTTTGCGGACCCCTTCTCCTTTGATGTGCAAGATGCCCCTTCTGTGCTTCAAATGGAGCTCATTGAGCTGCAGTGCAACTCTGAACTCAAAGCAAAGTTCAGGGAGGTGAGTGGAAAAGCAGACAAGCTTGGAAAATTTTTGAGAGACTTGAGCCCTAGTTTCCCTCGGCTTTCCCGAATGTTCAAGTGGACCATGTGCCTTTTTGGTAGCACATACTTGTGCCAAAAGCTCTTCTCCACTTTGAACTTCAATAAGTCCAAGTACAGGTCCAGACTTACGGATGATCATCTTCAAGACATACTGAGGGCCGCAACTGCTTCCTCCCTCAGGCCAAATCTGGCTCGGCTATGCGAGAGGAAACGCTGCCAGGTCTCTAGCAGCAAGGAGTAGGCAAGAGAAGCCATGTTCAGAAGAACAGTTCATTTTCTACAGTGTTCCATTCATGTTCAGAAGAAGGTTATAGAACTGTTAATACAGACATTTCAATCTAAACACAGCAGATATAGAAGACTGAAAGAAAAACACAAGTTCACTGACTAAAAATATCTTATTATTATTTTATTTATGTATTACAGATTGATTTATTTTCTTATTAATTCTTAATTTGTTTATTTATTTTTCATATTTTGTGTTAAAAAATAAAAATAAAGAGATTTGAGAAGATTGGAATTTTTTAACCATGCCTTTCTTGTGGAAAACCTAATGCGGCCCAGCCTCACCCAGACTCTGCCTGCAGCGGCCCCCAGCTAAATTGAGTTTGAGACCCCTGTCCTACACCATAAATCAGTAAGAGAGGGTACGACCTCTCTCATGGCCCCAAGTGCTGTGTGCATGCCAGAGCACTCTGGAAGGCACACAGAGTCTTTACAGACTACTAAGGATCGAACCTCTATCATCATGCAATCGATTATAAAACTCTAAGCATATATGAGTAAATATTTCTAAGCATAAATGACAATCAACAATATAAACCTTACAGCTGGTTTTAATAACAGAATTCAATTGTTTCTCAAATGAGAAAGAGCTATCGAGAAACACTCCTAAATCTTTAGTTCTGAACTTTTCCAGTGGGCCAAGGTCAACATTATTAGATAATGCTAATTCTTTTCCCTTACATTATAACAATGTGAGGAGTTAATGCTAAGTATACTGCCATTAGCGGCTAATTCTAATTAGGGGTGAATAATTATTAGTAGCTAATGCTAATATCGTTTTCTCTTCCCTTTTAACAATGTGAACAACTAGTGCTAGGTAGGCTGATGCTAGCAGCTAATGCTAATTTGACGTGAATTAGCATTATATTAGTGAGGAGTTAATGCTAAGTAGGCTGCCATTAGTGGCTAATGCTAATTTTAGATGAAAAAGCATTAGCAGCTAATGCTCATATTGTTTTCCTTTGCTTTGTAAGAATGACAGCAGCTAATGATACGAAGTCTACCATTATTAACAATTGTTAATTTGATGTAAATTAGCATTATCTGATAATGGTAACCCTTTTCCCCTGCATTATGACTATGTCAGGAGTTAATGCTAACTAGGCTTCCATTAGGGGCTAACTCTAATTAGGTGAATAATTATTAGCAGCTAATGCTAATATTGTTTTCCCTTCCCTTTTAACAATGTGAGCAGCTAATTCTAATTTGATGTGAATTAGCATTATATTAGTGAGCAGTTAATGCTAAGTAGGCTGCCATTATTAACTAATGCTACTTTGACGTGAATTAGCATTATGTGCTAATACTAATACTGTTTTCCCTTACTTTTTAACAATGTGAGCGGCTAATTCTAAGTACGCTCTTGTAAATAGCTAATTCTAATTTAGTGTGAATTAGCATTATTCAATAATGCTAACACTGTTTTCTCTTACTTATTAAAAATGATAGTAGCTAATACTAATACTCTTTTCCGTTGGGTAACAACGATGTGAGGAGTTAATGCTAAGTAGGCTGCTTTTAGAGGCTTATTCTAATTAGGGCTGAATAATTATTAGTTGCTAATGCTAATACCGTTTTCTCTTTCCTTATAACAATATGAGCAGCTAATGCTAATTTGATGTGAATTAGCATTATATTAGTGAGGAGTTAATGCTAAGTAGGCTACCATTAGCAGCTAAAGCTAATTTGAGGTGAATAAGCATTAGTAGCTAACGCTAATACCCTTTTCCCTTGTGTTATAATGATGTGAGACGTTAATGCTAAATAGGCTTCCATGAGTGACTCCTTTCCCTTGCATTATAAAGATGTGAAGAGTTTATGCTAAGTAAGCTGCCATTAGCAGCTAATGCTAATACTGTTTTCCCTTTCTTTATACAACTTGAGCAGCTATTGCTAAGTAGGCCACTTTTCTCTGCTAAGGATTTGTGTGACCATGATGGAAACTCTGATAACCTAATGCTACTAAGCTAATGCTGTTTATGGGCCCTGTTAGAATCAATATTTCATTCTCATTCTGTTGTTTGAGAACAATAACAGAAAAATGTGCACTTGAGAACAAATTTATTGTGACTTCAGCTGTGAATGTACAGTTTGTCATTATTTAAGCTTCCATTTCCAAATGTTAGCTGACACTTTATTAGGTACACTGGTATCTATATCAGGTACACCTGTGACCTAAATGTTCCTGCAAACAGACTCCTTGGAGACCCCTACATAAATATCCATGAACTATCCAGCTAGACTAGTGTGTCTGTCCCTGAAAATATTCCTGCATGTGTGATTGTTCATGTCTCATCTGCAGGAAACAAACAGGAAGTGAGTGAAAGACACGGGAAATGTTTCCAGCTCTTCCTCCTCTATCAGATTTTCTCTCCATACCTGAGAGTGTCCAGTCTCCAGCCTGGATCCTTCAGTCCAGCCAACAGCAGCTTCATTCCTGAGTCACCTGGATGATTGTAGCTCAGGTCCAGCTCTCTCAGATGGGAGGGGTTGGAGCTCAGAGCTGAGGCCAGAGAAGTACAGCCTCCCTCTGTGATCAGACATCCTGACAGACTGCAAACACACAAAACAACAATCTATCTGTCAACAGTTGTTTTCTCTTTGTCACAATAACATCTATCCATTTACATCCATTCAATGTAACTTTATTTATAAGTGACAATACCCAACAGACAACAACAGTCATCTGAAGCTGTTTAACAGTGTAAGGTAACCGCCTCCACTGTGAGCAGCACTTGGTGATGGTGGGAAGAAGAACTCCCTTTGACACAAAGATCCTCCCAGTGAAAACAGGCTCCAGGAGGAGCATCTACCATGACTGGTTGCAGGGTGAGGGGAAAGGGAAGAGATGAGCTCAGAGAGACAAGAACAAAACAGAGAGACAAAAGTTAAGGACATGCAGTAGTGACATATAAAAGCATCAGGAGTGAAAAGAGGGGAGAAGAAAGCAGAGCATCATGGGAAGTCCACCAACAGCCTGAGCCTATAGCAGCATAACTAAGGGATGGTTCAGGGTCACCTGATCCAGCTCGAACTATAAGCTTTATCAAAAAGGAAAGTTTGAAGCTGATCTTCAAAGTAGAGAGGGTGTCTGTCTCCTGAACTCAAACTGGGAGCTGCTTCCACACCCAGTCCAACATAGCCAGGCTTTCTTTGCTGCTTTGACAAAACCTCAAATCCCAGTCAGAGATGATGAGCATCATCACAGTGATGATCATTTCTCTGTAACCCAGGCTTTCTGCTTCAGGATCTGTGCACGCTCACAGAACAAGGAGACCTTTAAACATCATTTCACTAAATGGATGGACTGAGCTCAGCCTACAGATGAACTGGTGCCAGAGATCATAAAGAACATCAAACAGTCAAATTCAACACTTTTAATGGAAATATGAGATTAATGCTGCAGACAATCATGAAGCTGCTGAATTCATGAACATCAAGAATGCAGCGAGTGGTAAAATAAAGATTTGACCTCAGTGTGCTCAGTGTTCCTGTCTATTCCTAACATATTCCTAACATGATAGCTGCACTTTAGAGCTCTAAAACTGGAACTGACACATGTTTAAACTCTACATGTTACTCAGTACATTCAGTTCTGACACTCGCCCACAGTCCAACAAAGGAAACATGGAGATCACATCAGTTTGTCACCAAAGTCTAATTATTAGGGCAACTTAACCTGTTATTATCTCATTAACTCATTAACTGATTAACGTCAGCAATTATTTTAATCACAGTTTTTAAAATCATGATTATTGTGAAAGTGCTCACTGGCTCTGAATATAAAAGCCATGGGTCACAGGAGGGATGTTGATCAGTGCTGGCTTGAAATGGGCGTCATTATGCGTCTCAGCCAATGGGAGCATTGAGGGTGGGCCTAATACTACTGCAGCGCTCACATGACCCAGGACAGAGAGAAAGGGGCGGGGACAGAAACATGGAGACAGGTGCAGATCTTTGACATGTTCATTTTAAACTGTTCCAGGAGGCAGTGTTGATACAACTAAAGTTATCTGTTGTTGAAGAAGTCGGTCTGAGGAACGTTCTTAGGATCAACAAATGACGGCATGTATGAGCCTCAAGACGCAGCATCACAAGAAGAACACATGAGCTGTAGAAAAAGGAGAGACTACGAAAGCCACGGCGTTACAACGTGAACATGCTTGATCAGAGTGTGATTGTGAACAGGAGGAAGACTCAGCTGAGAACAGTGTGGTGGATACAGAGCAGAGCCCACCATCAGTACAGAGGCCTGTCCATTAGAGTGCTGCTCCAACATGCAGCACATGTACTTGGCCACAGCTGCAACATCTGTACCTGTGAAAGCTTCTTCTCTGTTGCTGCTCATATTGTGCAGAAGAAGAGAGTTTCTTTATCATCAGAAAATGTCAATGAGCTTGTGAGTCTTAGCAGCTGGCTCGGTGCAGAGGAGGAAGAACATGTCAGTCAGAGGAAGATAAATGCAGTTCATGTTGTCAACTCAACCTGGACTGTTGAAAGAGTTTTTCTTTGTCTGGTTTCTGACTGAGATTCTCCAAAGGAAATCCAGCACAAACACACACTTCACACACTCAAAGTCCTGCACAGTAAATGAGCTGATGAGCGTTTGTGCTGCTGCCTGATAACAGAACAATAGTTCTGCTGCTTCCTGTTCTGCAAACACACATTTATAAATGTTCACTTGCTGTTGATCAAAGGTATGTTGGTGGCTCTGGACGCTGAGGGAACTTTGTAAAAAACTAGATCAAATGTTAACGTCCTGGCAGAGGCAAAGAACTTTGATTTGATATTTGATTAGATTCATGTTTCAGCTCAGACTGACAGAAATATTTGAACTGCTGCTGTGTTAAAGGGAACACTGCTGTTAGAAAGCACCTGATCTGTTTCTGCACACTGAATGTTGCACTTCTCATACTGCAGTACTATTAAAATAAGTACACAATGCACTACTTTTGAACTCATGATTGAATGTTGCTGTAACAAAGCCATTAATGTGATTCAAAGTGTTCATGGTTTCCCAGCACAACAAATGATTGCACAAGTGTGACTGATCCACTTTCTAATGTGTGTGTAGCCCACACTGTGTGTCACTGTGTCACAGGTGAGTCTGTGTGTCCAGGTTCTATGAGGACAACAGGATATAGTGACTGAGTCCAGCAGCTTAAAGTCTGACTCCATCCTCCATTTAAATAACTCACAGCAACAACTGAATAGCTTTGCCTTTGTGTAGCTGACACTTCATTTTAATGTCCTTCTATTCTGGTTCATCTGGTCTCAGTTTCTATAAGCACACAGGTTTCATCAGGACTCTATGACCTCAGTAATCTTTGCTGGGCCTTAATGCTCTGAACAAAGCTGCACATCACAAGACTAAATAGAAATGAATCAGTCTTTCATTCTCACTGCTGTTTGACTTCAGCTCTCAATGTCCCACCATAACCCATGGAAAGAATTACTGTCCATCCAGACTGCTGAACATGAAGCTGAAGAAGGTGGAGTATTGTGAGGGCTGATGGAGATGATGATGAGGAATCCAGGAGCAGTGGGTGGATGGCAGCATCAGCATGAAGGATCAGTGTGAGAACACATCATCATCCACAAAGGAAACCAGTCTGAGTGTCTGACGCTCTTGTTAGAAAGACGCAGTCCCAGCAGTTAGCTTGTCTGCTAGTTAGCTGAGAGCTAGCTCACTTGTACATTGAATACCAAACTGTGTAAACCAGGGGTGTCAAACATATGGCCCGTGGGCCAAATCCAGCCCATGAGATAATTTCATATGTCAAATATTGATGAATTTTCAGGCTTGCTGATAATCAATGTGAGCACGGCTGAGATGTTATTCTGATGAGCAAACCATGTGGCCAATCACTTTCAGAGACAGACTGGGATCATACCATTATGTGAAAGAGGACGGAAATGTCCCATAGACAGCAAGGGTAGTGGTAGAGACCAGTACACAGAGAAATGGGAGCTGTACTGAAATGCAAGCGTGTCAGGAAAGAGTGAAAAGGCAAAATGAGCAGCATCTGGCTGCATTTCAGTGATATTGGAGACCACAAAGCTGAGTGCAACATTTATACAGGAGATATACAGGAGACGCTGAGAGCAGAACTGATCAAATTAGGAGCTGGCTAAAGTGAGACCCATTTTTATTTCCACCCATTTTCCATTGTGGAGGACAAAAGGTTTCAAACTGGTCCAGGTCTTAAACCTCACGTGTTCTTCCTAATAGCAGTAAATGGATAGAAATAAGGCTTTTATGAAAACACTGAATAAAACTTGCTGCCTTTAAAAAGACTAAATGTACAGTTCAGTATTGAACACTACATAAAATAAACTATATATAAAGTGTGTCTGAATGGCAGAGATGCAGAAATATGTGCATGTAGCACAGAGCCACGGCTCAGTGTCTGAATGAGTCTCACAGACCTGAATGTGCTGTTGAAGCCATTTATAATTATAACGTAATTCTTTACTTGTTTGATCTGCTCCTTACCACAAGCCACCAGACGTAGAAGGTTTTGGACTTTTAACTATATTTTCTGAAGTTTTACAACTTTTCTTACTGTTAAAAACCTCGTTATGGCCATTCATGCTGTACAAAGTAATTAGACATGTGTGGTATCTACAGAAACGTCAGAATCTCAGCTAAAAGTTCACAAAACCATCTCAACAACCACCAAACAGCTGAAACAGCAGGTGAACAGATCACACAAAAAAGATGTAAACACAAATCCCCCTGATCATCTGATTTTTAAACATGAAGCGTAGTTTTGGACGTTCATTTACTGCTGGTTCAGTGAATTTTGGTTGGACAGTGATGAAACCTGCAGCCTCAGAATCTGTGAGAAGTCTGCTTTCAGCACGCAACTGCATTGTTGTGTTGTGGATCCACCTCTGCAAACTCATCACTGTTTCACCATCAGGTTTCTACTTAGACAATAACAAAGGAAGCAGTTCCCAGGAACTACTTCCTGTCTTGTTAACATAAGAGTACGTTGCCCTCCAAAACACCTCCACTTCTCCTCTTATTAGAGGACTGCCTTATTATTAATCTGCAAATTCTGTCAGTTGATGAAAGAAAAATGCTTGATCTCACCTGAGAGTTTCCAGTGTACAGCGTGGACTCTTCAGTCCTTCAGACAGAAGCTTCACGCCTGAATCCTTCAGGTTGATGTTACTCAGGTCCAGCTGTCTCAGATTAGAGGTCTGAGAGCTGAGACCTGAGGCCAGAGCTTCACAGCTTCTCTCTGACAGGTCACAGTGACTCAGTCTGAAAAATAACAGATAAACAATTACAAAAATAAAACACTTATGTTGAAGCGTAATGAGATACTATTATATTTAGCAATATTTCATCTTGTTTTGTCAGGAAACTGAGCACTGATGCAGAGCAACATGTGGAGAGAATCAGAGGAGAAGAAGTGAAGAGAGAACAGCAGTAAAACAACACTGAATTGTTCAGTGTGCTTTTGATATCAACAGAATGTGTCAAACTTCTTTATTTTGTATTTGTTTTAGTAGAATTGATGATTATCACTTAGATAACAACCACAGGCCAGGTCTAAATTGCACTTTGGTGACAGTTACACCCAGAAATATTTCAGAAACGTGGACAATTTGTGCTCCATTGTATTCACTATTGAACAAACTGAGTACCGATGACCACTTAATATTTTTGATATTTTATTTGAGTTGTTCCACCTGATCTGTGTTAACTAGAATAAACATTTAAAAGCTAAAGCTATGATCACATATGTACTTACAGAGCTTTGTTGGAGGCTTTGACCACTGGCAGCAGCCTCAGAAGAGCCTCCTCTGAAGCAGAGTATTTCTGCAGGTCAAACACATCCAGATCTTCTTCTGATGACAGTAAGATGAAGACCAGAGCTGACCACTGAACAGGAGACAGTTTATCTGTGGAGAGACTTCCTGATCTCAGGGACTGTTGGATCTCCTCCACTAGAGAACGATCATTCAGTTCATTCAGACAGTGGAACAGATTGATGCTTTTCTCTGCAGACAGATTCTCACTGAGCTTCTCCTTGATGTACTGGACTGTTTTCTTATTGTACTGTGAGCTGCTTCCTGTCTGTGTCAGCAGACCTCGTAGGAGAGTCTGATTAGTCTGCAGTGAAAGACCCAGGAGGAAGCGGAGGAACAAGTCCAGGTGTCCATTTGGACTCTGTAAGGCCTTGTTCACAGCACTCTGGTGGAGAGATTGAAGTTTTAGTTTGTTAAATAATTTAGATTTCTTGGAGGTTGTTTGTTGTTCTTCCAGCAGATTGAGTCCAGAGTTGATGAAGGTCCGATGGACATGAAGAGCAGCCAGAAACTCCTGAACACTCAGATGGATGAAGCAGAACACCTTGTCCTGGTACAGTCCTCTCTCCTCTTTAAAGATCTGTGTGAACACTCCTGAGTACACTGAGGCTGCTCTGATATCGATGCCACACTCTGTCAGGTCTGATTCATAGAAGATCAGGTTTCCTTTCTGCAGCTGATCAAAAGCCAGTTTTCCCAGAGACTCCATCATCTTCCTGCTCTCTGGACTCCAGTGTGGATCTGTCTCAGCTCCTCCATCATACTTGACCTTCTTCACTTTGGCCTGAACCACCAGGAAGTGGATGTACATCTCAGTCAGGGTCTTGGGCAGCTGTCCTCCCTCTCTGGTTTCCAGCACATCCTCCAGAACTGTAGCAGTGATCCAGCAGAAGACTGGGATGTGACACATGATGTGGAGGCTTCGTGATGTCTTGATGTGGGAGATGATCCTGCTGGCCTGCTCCTCATCTTTGAATCTCTTCCTGAAGTACTCCTCCTTCTGTGGGTCAGTGAACCCTCTGACCTCTGTCACCATGCCAACACAGTCAGGAGGGATCTGATTGGCTGCTGCAGGTCGTGTGGTTATCCAGAGGCGAGCAGAGGGAAGCAGTTTCCCCCTGATGAGGTTTATCAGCAGCACATCCACTGAGGTGGACTTTCTAGGGTCAGTTAGGATTGTAGTTTTGTGGAAGTCCAGAGGAAGTCGACACTCATCCAGACCATCAAAGATGAACACAACCTGGAAGTCTTCAAAGCTGCAGATTCCTGCTTCTTTGGTTTCAGTAAAGAAGTGATGAACAAGTCCCACCAAGCTGAACTTTTCCTCTTTCAGCACATTCAGCTCTCTGAAAGTGAATGGAAATATGAACTGGATGTCCTGGTTGGCTTTGTCTTCAGCCCAGTCCAGGCTGTATTTCTGTGTTAAGACTGTTTTCCCAATGCCAGCCACTCCCTTTGTCAGCACTGTTCTGATTGGTTCATCTCTTCCAGGTGAGGCTTTAAAGATGTCTTCTTGTCTGATGGTTGTTTCTGGTCTGTCTGGTTTCCTGGATGCTGTTTCAATCTGTCTGACCTCATGTTCATCATTGACCTCTGCAGTCCCTCCCTCTGTGATGTAGAGCTCTGTGTAGATCTGATTCAGGAGGGTTGGGTTTCCTGCTTTAGCGATGCCCTCAAACACACACTGGAACTTCTTCTTCAGGGTGGATTTAAGGTTACGGTGACAAACTGCAGCTTGAAGTTCTGAATGAGAAGAAAAATAAACACTCAATTCCAAAAAGAACTAATCTTTAAAACATGTTGCTCCATCTTCCATCTCTGGAAAATGTTCATTTATCCAGCAGCTTAAATCTTTAGATAAATCCTCTTACGTCTCTGCAGACGGTCAGCCAGCTCCTCCTGCTTCATTCTCCTCAGGAAGTCCACTGTGATCTTCACAAACGCCTCTCTCCTGCTGCTCCTCTGACTCTCTAAGCATTCTGGGTAATCTGGACTCAGAACCTTCTGGATCTTCTTCAGCTCGTTCTTCACAAAAGTGATGATGTTGTACTCCAGCAGCTGGAACAGAATATTTATGAATGAGCCAATCAGACTGAAATCATGGAGCCAAACATCAGATCCATGTTGGACACACTGACGATCCACTGGTCTACAAAGAGCAGCATGGAGATGACTGTGAACAGAACAGATGTAACAGTAGTTGTTGTACATGTACAGACCATAAATATGGAGTCCAGCTGTGTTTGATGCTGCTGGGCAGACTGACCACTGGGAACCTCTGAGCTCTGCTGCTCCACTCTGTGGAGGAACCATGAAGGATTAGATCAACACAGGATAAAGATCCAGGAGTTTCTGCTCAAATAACTTCATCTGAATCAAGTCTGTCAAGTTTTAAACTCTCAGATTGTGAACATATCAGTAATTTTCAGTCTGTTTTCATGGACGTCCTTTCAGTGGTGATGTCAGGGATGATTTTGAAGAAGCTCATCAAACTGAACCATCAGCAGATCACTGCTCCAAAACCAGAACATGATCCGAGTCTCCCTCCACCACCAGAACACCAGCTTTACTAACGTGGTAGATCAGTGTAGTACAGATCAATAACTGATGAGTCATTTGATCAAAATCACTGAGTGCTTCACGTCTGACCCTCTGATGCTTCTGTAGACATTTTGCATATTTAATGAATGTCTGACAGTTTTACATTCATTCTATGAACACAGTGGAAATGTTGTGTTATAGTCTCCATGTTGTTTCCAGCATCATAAATTCTTCAGTTCAGAAAATTAGATTCTTTCTTCACAGCTGAAAAACAACAACATTTATTCTCTATTGAAATCTGCATCGTCCACTCCAAAGGTCACAATCTGAAGGTAACATCTGGTTTTGTTCCCTGTGGTTAACTCTGAGCATCAGTATGGTGGGATTTATCCACTACATCCACACCACTGTGGTTCAGTGTTGTCCTGATGGAGTAACAGCAGCCAGTATGATCCAGGCTTTAGCTGCTGGGTCTCTGTGTGACCTCTCAGACTGTTTAACAGATCAGACACAAAGAGAATCAGAGCAGCTCTGTTCTTTAAAGACAAACATGAACCCACTCAGGTCACACTTTCCCCACAGATATGAGCATCACTGTCCTCAAACAGCAAATGACCAAGTCGAACATTTGGATCTTTTCTCTTTCATTGTTTTCTTTTTAATGAATCTTTGTAACAATCTGAGGATGTTTCAGGTCATATTTATCCAGGAAACACAAACATGTAAAGGAGTCATCACAGCTCTCTGACCTCGTTGCTCCAGGTTCACCACTGAAGACTGGATTTTGACCTTTGGACCGGTCACTCCTCACAGACGGACAGCTGGACCCTGCAGACTGTGACCTCTGACCTCTGCAGACACAAACATGATTGAAGCAGCTGTGATCACACAGACTGCAGATAATGCAGCTGTTTCCTGTCAGTAACATCCTCTTAGATTAGAGTTCAGCTTTTTACAGGAAAACTGGACAAAACTGATTTTTGTTACAAACTCATTTTCATTTCCTCTCAGCTCACAAACACAGTCAGACAATCAACCAGAGTCAACACTGATTATAATGTCAGTGCAGAATTATTTCTGTTACTCAGTGAGTTCAGCTCTCTGACCTCGTTGCTCCAGGTTCACCACTGAAGGCTGGATTATGATGTTTGGACCGGTCACTCCTCACAGACGGACAGCTGGACCCTGCAGACTCTGCTCTGTCCTCCTCTTCCTCCATCATCATCTTCAGTCAGTCTGAGAGGTAAACCACAAACACTCAGTGAGTTCACATTAACAGGAGGAACTGAGTTACAGTCGCTGACCTCTGACCTGTCATGTGACCATGAAACCAGGTCAATGTGTCTGTAGGTTCAGTCATCCAGGTCATGTGATCTAAGGAGCTTGGAGAGAAAAGAGACGTCTTTAAGTTTCTGGAAGACGTTTCATCAGAGAAGCTTCTTCAGCTCTAAAACCAAACGGTGGAGAGTCCCAGATATTTAAACCTGAGAGGGAAAGAAAGCATGTCGCTGACCCACCACTGATGTTATTTCAAGGAGGAAACTGAGAGCCTTTGCACCAGGAGCACAAACATCAGCTCCAGCAATGATCCACTGATGTGTTTTTATTCCATGTATGAATGTTGTTATTGACAGAGATGACGTTTGTGTGTCAGTGATGCAGTGACTGTTGTTGTTACCTGTACAGGCTGGTTAGACTCTATGAAACAGATCATACAGATCTCTGCATGTTAGAAGAGACTATTAAAGGTCATGAATGAGACAAAGGCAGGGAGGCGTCCTTTACAGCTAAACAGCAGAGTGAGAGAACAGCCAGCACCTCTACATTTATCACATTATACAGCACATGTATGATACTGACAGGGATGAGAAGAATTTAGTGATTCTGATCCCATCATTGATATTACTTATTGATTCTCAGTAGCTCTGCTCTGACAGTCACCACCATCACTGAGCAGCATATCAAAGACATTTGTGCACATTAACTGCATGTTGTGGCTCAAATGTTTGTGCATGTTGGAGGCATTTCCTCTTTGTTGTGATCAGTGTTGGTCATTACTCAAAACAGTCATTATTACACATATTACACAGAACACTTTGATTAAAAGTAATGGAGTACGTTACTTCATTACTCCTCATAACATTACTTTGATGTTAAAATGAACAAATGAGCATGTAACAACATAAAGCTGAGGTACAGCCCCACACACCAACACAGATCCTGATGAGGTCACGTGATGTTTCTCTGAGTGTTTATGAACACAAATCAAAGATGAAACAGCACAAAGACACTTCAAAGTGATTCTACTGTAGAAACATGAACAGGTAGAAACCTGCAGCCTGACTGCTCATCACTTTGTTACCTGTTCAAGTTCAGCAGCAGCAGCTCACTTTATCACGGTGCTGGTCTGGGGTCAGTGTTTACTCAGCTTTAACTCACTCTGGGTTCTTGGCTAGCTTAGCGTTAGCTTAGTGTTAGCATGCTGTGTGCTAGCTTAGCGTCAGAGCTCTGCAGGTGTCTCGTGTGTAAATATTAATCACAGTGACAGTAAAGGAGGTAAAGGGCTGTGACGTCATCACGTACGCTGCGTCCTCTGTGGGCTCTGAGTGAACTCAAAGTACAAACTACAAGTACACAAACACGAACGTAGCTCAGAGTGGCGGACACACTCGGCCTCGTTGGTCCAGCTGTGAGTCCGTTACCGTGAACTATGGAGCGGCAGATTTGTGCTGAACTAAGCTGCACACAGCTGATGTTAGCCAGGAAACATTACACACTGACTTTAATGGAGAGACCGGAAATACAAACACACACAGTTTGTTGTGTGAAGAAATCAAACACGAGCTGAACAAACAGTAAAGTTCCTAAAGACAAACTGTTAAAGGAGGAAACAAAGCAAACTTACAGTTTCTTCACACACCAACAACAAGCTCCACTCCACACCTGGACACTAAACACGGACACACAGGTGAGCTGCTTCCTGGAAGGAGGCGGGGCTCCACCTGAAACTCAGCACAGGTGGGAGGGGCTCAGCTCTGTGTGTGCTGATGTGTTAACTTTAAAAATATGCCGTCTGACTGCTCAGACTGAGTCAGAGTAAAGTTCACATGCTGACGTGTGGAGACATGAAACCTTGTTGTAGCTGCAGGTGTGAACACACTGATCCCAGATCAGCTCTGCTGTATTTGTAACATGAACATTTCTGCTGCAAAGCTTCAAATGTTCAGCATGTTTCTCTGTTTCCAGTCTATAGATCCAGTCACACTTTCTACCTTCACCTGTGCAGTAAAGACTGAGAGCAGAGCTGAAAGCAAGCGTCCAATCAGTGAGCAGCATCAACACCTGAGCTTCATTCAGACTCTGTTATTGAAGATGTTGTTGGTACAAAGTTCATCTGCTGCTCACATGAATCCATGAAAGATTTATTTCACTGAATGTTTCTTCAAAGTTCATTTCAACCTGTTGAAGTCATGAATGAAAGTGCAGACTGAGAGTGGATCACATGATGTTTGAGGTGTGTCATGTGACATGTTCAGTATTGTCACACATGTCTAGATTGTCCCTGATATCATAACTGCTCAAACACTGATGATTATATTTGAAGAATTATTCCTGATGGCAGCAAAGTTTGAATGGAGCTCTCTGTCTGTGCTGATTTGTCGCCCTCTGGAGGTCAAAGCACAAACTGCATGATGTCACTGTAACCACCACAGAGACAGGAAGTGTTTTTATGACTGAAACACTGAAATGATGCTAACTGTTGTGAATTTTAGCACTACGGTTAGCATTTACAGGATATTGTTTTGTAGTGATATTATACAGGAAAACTGTTACTCAATAAGGCCCATTTACTAGTTGTCTTTTTCTTTCTCTGTAACCTTTTTTTTGGCCTGCTGGTCTGGAAAATCCAACAGTTCATCTATATGTAAACAAGGCACTTAAAACTGGGAAAGTGCATTCCTTGAGTGCATTCCTCAGTGCAGTCTGCTAAAAGATCACACATCATTAATTATGTGCATTTAGGTATATATGGTTAAACATTTCCTAATGCAAATAACTACATGCAGTATTCTACCATGTGCAAACTTATATCACTAAAGGATTCTAAATGTCTAGTGTTTAATGGACCTGTATGATAATATTAGACTGAAGATTCTGTAACTTAACAAAGCTCTTTAGGTTAACCGTTATTTTCTCTTGCCTTGACAACTCAAGATTTATGGTGTGAAAGTGGATGCTGGAGTAGGAGGGAAAACACCAACAAATTACCTTGCTCAAAATGTTTATGTGAAGACCATCTGGTTTTTGTGTTAGAACTCAGGATGTAGGAGATCTCGGTAAAGATTTATTGTTTTTGTGAGCGCTTTTTTTATTGCCCTTGCTGAACAAAGGATTTTTAACTGTCAGGACACCACCCCACCCAGTGGGCAGGGTCTGAAACTGAAACTTGTTGTCTGCCTATAAAACTGTTGCACAAAAGAATAAACTTTGAGTCAGTTTGGAATGACACCTAGAACAGTCTCCGCGTCTTCTTGTTTTTCCAAACTGCTCCCGGTACTCCGGCCGGTACCGTGATTAACCGTTGATCATGCATGAGAATATTTTAATTTTGTTATATGTTAAAGGATGAACTCTGCTTATTGGTGCCCATGCCTTAGGAGGAAACTCTATCTACGGACGGAGATTTCCTTCACTAACGGCTGTCGTTAGGCTCACTGACAGCAGTGCTGATGTGTTCATGTCAAACACTGGCTCAGGTCAGACTCCTTCATCCTTCTCCAGCGTGAGGCCGCCCTCAGACCCACAGGAGCTCTGACCTTTGACCTCCTGACCCTAACCATTTTAGTCTTGTTGCATCTGCAAATCCATCCAAACTGTAGCCGAGCAAAAGAAGCTGGAAGCTGTTCTATGAATGATGTTGTTGAAGGAGCTTGGAAAGAAAAGCGTCTGGACTTCTTTAAGTTGCTTGAAGAGGGACATGGACGTCTTAATGCCCACTCACATCCTGGGACATTTGATCACAGGAAATCACATGATAGCGTGGGGCTAGATCTCACAATGGGTTCACCCAAAACCTTGGCTGATTGTGACCCACACCCGTTCTCACACCTTGGCTCGTGTGATTAGGTAGAGGATCAACAGGGGCTCCATGTCCCTGAATTTAAACTGAACCTAAACACACCGTGCACAATGCCAAGTTAGATAATGGTTAAAAGAACAAGATAAGAATAAATAAAAAGATAAAATAAGGATAAAAAATAACTTAAAAAAATAAAATAAAAAGATAAAT
Source organism: Aulonocara stuartgranti (assembly GCF_965226115.1). Taxonomy (NCBI): domain Eukaryota; kingdom Metazoa; phylum Chordata; class Actinopteri; order Cichliformes; family Cichlidae; genus Aulonocara; species Aulonocara stuartgranti. Next base: position 2,558,686 of record NC_138941.1, on the reverse strand, counting down.
AACTGCAAATAAGTACAAATAAGTAACTGAAGACACGTGTGGTCTGCAGATGTCGATGTACATGGATGTACATGGAGTTTAATGTGCAAAATGAACTTAGTGTGCAAAGTGACCTGATGTGCAAACTGCAGTTTGAGGTCGGTCAGCTGTTCAGGAGTCTGATAGCAGTGGGGAAGATGGAGTTGTTGAGTCTGGATGTTCTACATTTCACACTTCTGAACCTTCGTCTCGAGGGCAGAGGTGTGTCTCTCCTCTGGACTCTGTGATGGTAGCTGCTCTGCAGAGAGGGCAGCGGGGTCCTGATGATCTTCTCCACAGTTGTTATCACTCTCTGCAGGCGTTTGCGGTTTGCAGTAGTGCTGCCGTACCATGCAGTGATGCAGCTGGTCAGGCTGCTCTCCACAGTGCAGCTGTAGAACCTGCTGAGGATCTTGGCCAACATACCAAATTTCCTCAGCCTCCTCAGGAAATACAGCAGCTGCTGAGCCTTCTTGAGCAGCTGTGTGAGTTTGAGTCCCTCACTGACTCAAACTCCTTCAGTGACACTTGCAGCCTTGCAGATTAGTTTGCTGATCCTGATGCATCTCTGCAGCTGATGCTGTCCCCCAGCAGACAACAACAACATAGATGCTCTCACTAGTCCACTTTACCCTCTAATCACATCTCTGACATCTGCAGGTTGCTCCATAGAGACTCTTGTGCAATGCCAGGTGTTTGTGTTTGTCTGTAGGTACACATTAGATATGACCATAGACGCACACACACAAGTGAACACAGCAGCACAGATGGTTTCCACCTGCTTCCCTCTTTCTTCACACAACTGTGAGGATGATGAAGAGGTTTCAGGACGAGGTGGTCAGCAAGCACAGGATAAAGCAGGGCCATGAAACTCTCTGGTGCAGCAGATGTTTAATCAGACTCAGCTTTAGGCTTCTTTTCCCACCTGGCAGCAAAGTAACAGCTTCACTAATGTGAACAGTCACAATGTTAAACGTTTCTATATCTTCATATATTTTTATCTGTTGATGCTGCAGAATAAAGTCTGTTAACAGAGTGCAGGATGTGTAGAGCAGGTCCAGCTCTCCCTTTACTGTCCACTTTCATCAGCCCCTGTGAAGTGACACAGAGTGCATGTGTGTCTGTCAGCTGTTGTTTGTTGTGAAGGATGGAACAAATGAACACACACTTTTAGAGAAATCTGAAAAAGCAACACGTGCTTGGGCTCCTTCTGTGCTCGTCTTCATTAATGCTGATCTTTCTTTCCTGTTTGTTCTTTGGCACAAGCTTCAGTCTTTTCTCCCAGGGCTCCTTCACACTTAGAAACACACCTACATTCATTTATACACAAACATCATGAAACAAAGGCTTTGTAAAAGAGGACATGAGATCCTCTCTGAACAGCACATTCATATCAAACACAGGACTGAACAGGATATACTGAGTCTGTGCTGTTTTCATTGTTACTTGCTGAGTATTTTTCCAGTGTTTGAAATGTGACTCAAGTCTGATTCTTCTACTGTGTGTGAACTCTAAGCAGCTGCATTAAACAGCTGCTTTTCAAACCAGGCTCAATCCTATGACTCTGTGAATGTAAACTTTTGTCACCTGCATGAATAACAATCCTTGATCTAGTCAGGACTGCAGTGCTCCTGTGATCCCAGCTTATAGATGGAGGCTAGCATGAGAGGCTCAGCAGCTAAAGCAGCACACCTGGGTCTCCCAGCCTATTAAAAGCAGCCCTTTGCTTCACCTGCTTCACTAAACATTATTATTATTATTTAAGCAGAGTGGTGTGATTGATGTAGGCATTGCTGTGTGACAGGAGGACTTTTCTTGAAACAGCTCGTGTGACGTGAGCTGACGTAAAAACAGTGATGTTAGCTTGATTCTCTTGGCTAAAACTATTTTAAAAAGAGGGTCAATCATGCAAATCTGCCAATAGAAGCCAAAGTTACAGCCCCTCAGAGTTTAAAGAGAAAAGGCCCGTTTCCAACACTCGGTTGTGCAAAGGGAAACAGGCCCACAGTGCCTGAGTGTGTGGGTAATTCTTCAAATAATATTCAAAAGCAAACATTTTTAAGCATGTAAATAAAATTCAATCATTTCTGCTCTTCAATACCTAAGAAATGAAAACTGGCAGATGGTCCCAAAATGTGAAACGCCTGGCTGTCTGTGCATTTAGTGCTGCAAGTTTTCACTGTTTACCTTCAGAAGCATAAATCTCTGCACAGATAATGTTCATATGTGGATTCCTGGTTTTCTGCAGTTAATTGTGACCCAAAGTGTATTTTTAAAGTGGTTCCAGGCAATAAAGTCTAAAAATAAATACATCTACTTCCTTTTTCTGTGTTCCAGCCTCAGTGACTCTGACACAGTGCTGTAATATTTACACCTCTGATGAAAACAGAGTTTGTAGTTGCAGAGAAATACTCGACTCATTTTGGGCATTTACGAGCAGGAACCTCAGAAAGCCCCTCGCTGCTTCACTGGTTAAGAAGCAAAGCAAACATTAGTTCACAGTGATGTTAATTAAGGCCCAAAGTTTAGGAACGAACGTCAGCACTTCACTAATGAATGTAATGCTGATTCATGTGCTTGTTTTGTAATGTGCATGTTGTGCGTTGCTATTTCCCATATTCTTTGGCACTGATAGATGAAGAGTCTCAGGCAGGACCGAGGCTGCCAGCTGCTGACAGTGAGCAGGGAGAGAGCAGCAGAAGCTGGGCAAGAGCAGGGCACCTTCAGCCCCCTTCATCAGTCAGAAATCATTTGGGTGTCTGTGTGAAATGTCTGATTTTTAAAATCTTTTTGTAGACATATTTATTAAATGTTTAACAATTATATAGAAGAAAGACAATGTAAAGAACAAAACATGACAAAACAAAAATGAGTTGAAGTTATGAACTGTTTCTGAGAGACAAATAACACCAGGATCCTTTTTGTGTAGCTGACAGCTGGTAACTGTGCAGGGGCGGGTCTAGCAAAGTGTTGCCAGGGGGGCAGGTAGGGCATTAACAGGGAGAGGGGGCACAAAGACATACTTTTCTTTCTTATTCTCATTTAAAATGTCTCACTTTTAATAAATAATTATCTGAATCTTACAACAAACGTTTTCATCTGATGTAAAATGTATAGAAATCCATTATTGTACATAGTCATTTTTTAGGGTCCCATCATAATTTCTTCAGAAGTAAGTACTGCATATGATGCCAGTGTTTCCCACATTTTCTAGATTCTGCACCAGTACTGTGTGTAAAATGCATCAAAAAGTCCGTTTGATTCTTTCTCAGCTGTCTTTCTGTCTCCTTTCACTTTTTAAAGGTTGCCATGTTAGAAAACATATTTTGCCCTGCCGTGCTGTTTATTGATGTGGCAAATGAAAGGTTTATGAAAACATATCTAAATCTGTCATCAGTAATCAGCAATGATCATGTCTCACCTCTAGTCTCTGTCTTAATTTCAGGTTTCCACCGTGTGTTGTAGATGTTCAGGAGGTTAACTCGACCAACAGTCTACTTCCTGTTTAGAATACCAGGACAGGGAGGATGGTGCAGGTTTAAGTTTATTAGACTGATGCATGTATACCAACAAGACAGCGTCCATCACTGTGACAACAGCGTTTGTTTTCATTCAAAGGCTTCATGGTTTTTCCTTTAATACCTGGTGGGCCGGTCTCCAGTCAAAATGCCCGGGACCATTTTTTGTCCCAGTCCAGCCCTGGTGTCAGATCTGCATGCGGTGTCAATGAGACGATCAACAACAGATCAGACAAAACACTCAGGCGGACACTCCTCTGTAGAAGGAAACATGGAAAGTGTGAGGTAATCAGTGCACAACATCACTTTGTATTTCAGGCTGTTTTTATATAGAACTTCAGCACCAATGTAAAAGTTCTGGTTTTAGGAAGATGAAGAACATTTTCAGGAAGGATGCCGTCTGCAAGCAGAGCTGCTTGAACCTCAGCGCTGAGGTCCAGACTACTTCCTGTGAAGCCACGTGATGTAAATCTGCTGCTGTAACTTCACAGTTTACTGAAGCTAAATGCAACGTTACCATATAATCTGTTTTCAACAAAGGTTTCACTCCGTCCGGTGTTGATGGAATGATTCAGGCCGTACTCGTCAGGCTTCCCGTCGACCACACGCATTTCAGTCACAAACCCCGTGACTGACAACAAGGGAAACAGCAGAAGAAAAGATGTGAAAAATACTGGATGATGATGATGGAGGATTAACCGCGGTGGCTAAACTGTTTCCTGTCTTTGTGGGCGTACTCACAGGGAAGTTTCCAGGCACGTCAGTCTTGGTGGCTAAAGTCTCCATTTTCCAACATGTATCGCTACAGGTGCAAAGACACAACATTAATCATCAGTGTAAATATTTTAATGCTGTCCAAACGGTGTTTGCTTTGTCTGTCCTCTCGCACTCACAGAGGAAACGAGGACGCCACCTTCAACCCATCTTCAGTTGGCTCAACCATGGCCGGACTTCCTGTTGGCTTTGTGACAGCAAACCACTTGAAATGAGAGCAAACTGCAGTCAAGCACCACTTACAGCAACCTGTGGACACGCAAATGGAAAGCACTGAGAATCATACAGAAGCATAAGAGCTGTTTATTGTAACGTGTGTGTGTGTGTGTGTGTGTGTGTGTGTGTGTGTGTGTGTGTGTGTGTGTGTGTGTGTGTGTGTGCACATTAATAACACACTGATGTATGTTAGTTTGATTTATGCTATATCTGAGAAAACAACTGCAGAATTTTACATCAAAGTTTCCAAAGCTGATGTTTTGTTGTTCACTCTGTTTTATATTCATATAGTTTGTTGTTTTTAAATCAGTGGACAAAATAAATATTATCACACAAAATCCAGGGTGAAACATAACCAAATAACCTAAATGGTGAAGTCATTATAGAAGTACATGTTGCAAAGGTCAGCCTCCTGTATAGACTGCTAAACTGTCTGGGGGGGCCCTGCCTGTCCTCGTTGGATAAGCTCCACCCCTTTTCCATAAGACGGAGACATTTGTATGAAAATAGATGGGCAGTAAAATAAAAAATAAAAAATATTATGGATGACTCTGTAAATCAAAGTCGGCCTGAGGCAGAAGCAGAAACCATGAGGAGCACAGCACCACTCCCAGAAGGGCACAAAGTGAAGCCATAGCTGCTGAAGAGTGAAGACGTGATGATGGAGGAGATCACAGATGAAGATCTGCTGCCTGCTGACTCTTTATATAGAAGAGTGAGACTATCTCCCCACCAGCAGCTGCACTTATACAAACCCCAGGTGCTGGGATGGCTTTGAACATGTGACATTTTCTGCAAACACATGGACAGTTTCATAAGCACAAAGATTATTCCTGCAGCGGCAGAATCGTATCCACTGTGTGAGAGGTGAACGTCAGACAGTTCTTAGAAAATGTAGTTTCTCTTTAAGCTTTTAACGTCTCTTTTACCCCCATTTGTCTAAAACTACTTGACAGCCCTTCATGTCAGAGGTTTATTACCTGTGCAGGATGGAGCACATGGTCTCAGTCAGGCTGGACACGATCACTCCTACAGGAAGTAAATGTGATTTTATTTCACCTGTGAAATGATGAAAAACAGCAGAATAGCTCACGCTAACAAACGGGTGTTGAAATGTTTCATTTTCTGCTGTTTCACAGGTCAAAAAGGGCGTCGAAGCAAACTGAAGCTGAGCTGCTGCTGCTGTTGTAGTGCAGCATCTGCTGTGTGCTTCATCAGAGAACCTTCTGTACACAGCAGACAGAGGCTGCTGCCACTGAAGTCCATCTGCTAGAGAGCTTTAAACACTGGTTATTGAAGTGGCTTTGATGATACTGATACACAGTCTTTGCTGCTGTCACAGGACAGGGATCCACCAGGGAGTAGTTGTCAGGATAAAGAGCCTTCGCTTCTCTAAATATAAACTGGATACTTGTAGGAAACTTTGGGAAGCAGCATTTTTCCTCATATCGTCTAAACTGAAGTTAGCTCAGGTGTTTCTTCCATACTTGCTCTGCAGAAAGCCAAAGAGTTTGGAGCTCTGCAAACATTTCCAGCACAGCTGGATGTTTGTAACTTTGGTCACCTCTGTATCATCCCTCAGATTCTTTCTGCACAGCTTTGAAACCACGACAGCACGAGTGATGCTGAGGAGACGTCCAGTTTAAACAGACCTTTATTCCTGGAACACAAACACATGAAGTGATGCTGCTAAAGAAGAACATTTAATCGCACTAATGAATCAAGCATCTGTTTGTCTGTCAGTCTGTCAACAGTTCCTCTGATCGACTTCAGACTTGGTGGGTATTTTGTTTTTGCAGCGGTCAAAGTCGATCAGCGTGTTGCTTTGTCTGCTGTAAATCTGCCTGTACAAAGGGAAACATGCATGTTTTAGATGCAAACTCACAACATGGCTGCATTTTTGTGATTATGTGTATTTTATATTGATTTATTCTATTATGTTTTGTATATGAATCTTTACAAGTGTGTCGATACAAAGGCTTGATTAAAACAAAGGTCTCAGCTGTGCTGTTAGGGATGCTCTCATATTTGTTTCACATGTAATAAATCAAAGGATTTCAGGCTTTTCATCCTTTTTATTTGTTTGGTTCTAACAGCAGCTGGATAAAAACATGCAGGTGATGAATATAATTGTGTGATATTATGAGCATTGTGAATAAAGAAAGAGCAGAGATAGTAAAAAGGAAACAGGTGATGGACGTGAGATTTTCAGAACAAAAGCTCCTCAGTGAGACGATCACCTGGACACAAGGTCAGGCAGCTGGGACTCATCTAGAGAGCAAAATGGAAAAGTGATCTGTGCAGAACATCACTGTTGATTGCAGTTATTTACATCAGACTTCTTCTCTGAGATAAGAGCACCATTTGTGGGAAAGATGACAGTATTTCCAGGCTGGATGCTGTTTGCAGGGAGAACTGAATGAAAGTCTCCTGCACCTCAGCGCTGAGGTCCACACCTGTGAACACAGATGAGGTCAATCTGCTGCAGCACGTAGAGCTTTACTGATCAGCAGGTTCAAAGGATTCAGCAGAGCGTAGAGTCAGAGCTAAATGCCACATCACCATAGAGTTTGTTAACAACAGCTTTCTTTGCCCTTTGTCTCGATGGACTGAATCAGGGATACTCGTCATACTTCACCTCAACCACGTCACTGAGAGACCCCAGCCTGACACAGCAGCAGAGATGATGAAAGCAGAAACAGCAAACAGATGCTTCAGTTGTGTTTCTCTCTGTGTGTGCGCTCACGCCCACTTGTGTGTGTGAACTTTCCACGTACCTCAGCTTGTTTCTCCAACATGAGCCATCAGGGCTGAAAAACATCACTAACACATGAATTCTTTCTCTTTTTGTTATCACCTGTGATCATGTGTCTCATGTTTCTGTCATTCACCAGTTCTTGTATAGTTACGTGTAACTAGACTTCTGTGGGACGTAAATGATTGTTTTGTATGCAGATCTGTACAAAGGATGTAAACACTTGATTACAAAGGAGATCTCAGCTGTGTTGTTATGGATGGACTTCAACGTATTTGTTAAAAAAGAGAATAAAGCAAAGTGTTTTAGCTGTTTGGGAGTTTTTGTTCGATTCGATTCAGTTTTATTTCTATGGAGTCAAATAATAACAAAGGCTCTAGAACAGCCCTGAGTTTGTCCAGGTGACACTCCTCTGAAGAACAAAGACAAAGAGGAAGAAGGGGATTCGTTTTCAAGTCTTGTTTCTTTCAAAATAAAAGCTGAAATGTTTTGGAAGCATGATAATATTTCAGCCAGGATGCCGTCTCCAAGGAGACCTGCACCTCAGCGCTGAGCTCCACATCACGCCCTGTGAAAGCACAGATATAAATCTGCTGCAGTGAGAAGAACTTTACCCAACACAAGTGTAGAAGTAGACATTTGACTTTACCTACAACCTGTTAACAACAAAGCTTTCATTGCCTCTGTTGTTGATGTCATGTAGGACTAATCATACTTCACATCAGCCATGCACACGTCAGAGGATCTCCAGGCTTTCAGTAATAAAGCCAAGCAGATGATGTGAACATAGCAATAGTAAAACATGCATCATAATCAGCTGTATGTGTCGACTATGTGGCACCTCAGTCTTGTTGGCATGAAGAAAAGTTGTGTAACATGTAGCATAAGGGCTGCAAAGACATCATGTAGACAGCAGTCGTCTGTTAGTCGTAACGTATCTCCTGTTAAAGAGTTAAATGTGCGTTCTCCATCTCTGTCCTCTCACAGCTCGCCGTACACCAACTCCAGCTGTGGTAACCATGGCTGTGCCCATCAACACGCTGAAGCTGAGACGCCACCCGTCACTATGGCGACTCCAATAGGGTTACCTGTCAGCTGTGGACGCATGAAAGGAAAACAGCAGAGACACAGACATGTTTACTGGAACATTTCCTATTGACAGCTTTATGGAAAAGTGGGTTTAAACACTTTTCTATGTTTTATTTTGTTTATTTATGGATTTATTGTGAAAGGAATTTCAAAGGTTTAATTTGACCTTTCCCCTGTTTTTCATACAGACTGGAGACGAATGGATGGTGCTTTCTTTGTTTGTCTAAAGATAATGAATAAAACTCTACACACATCTTAAACCACCCTCCTTTCTATATATTGTGTTATATAAATGGAAAGTATATAAGACACAAACTGAGCTTATATGATACTAAGGACCCTGGAGGTCAGTCCACCTTTATAATTCAGCACAGCCTGGAGTCTCTTAGTCAAGCTTGTTTGTGTTTTCTGTGAGGAAGTTTTCAGCAGCAGCTCTTTTCTTGGATGTTGGTTCCCTTTGTTTCCATCCTCTGTTAAGATGTTTCAGTAATGTTGAGGTCTGGGGAGGCCAATCCATGGCTGACGTCCTGTGATGCTGCATTAGCAGTTTGTTCATTGTGAAAAATGAAGCCACTGCCAATCAGACATTTGCACAGTGGATCAACTTCTGATGGTACTGTCCTGAATTCCACACCTATAATATGTTTGCACATACTGATGAATATGTGCAGCTGATTTTCAGTCCAGTTCCTGTGTGACAGACGCCAGTCTTTCTGCCTGTGTCCTTCCTTAACAATAGAGCCATCCTTCCACTGAGACTGTTTCTGATGAGGCTTCACTGAGCAGTAGATGGATCCCTCAGCTCATCTAATCGTCCTATTTCTAACACATGACTGTCAGAAACTGTTAATCTGCTGCAGCTCTTTAACTCCTCCACTTCTTTTTTTGTAATCTCTTAGTTTCCTCATCTTTTAAGGTGGCACTGCACACCAGATCCAAAGTCAACATGCTGTTATATAATGGAGTTGAACCTGTAATGGAGTTTGATTTAAACCAATCAGCAATTAAGTGAATGATGATGAGCAAAGATGGTGGAGGTGGTGGATGAAGACCCGGACAGCTGTGGTTGGCTCCTCGTATAGAGCAGAGTGAGGTTGTGTTTGCACATTATTATAAAACCATGTTCACCATATATTTTAGCTGCAGACAATAACATGATTTCTTTGCTGTGGTGATTTTATTCCACTTTGGTAAAATGGAAAACCATCATTTCTTGCTGTAATTCACACATTATTCCAAGAGCCTCAACACAAGCCTTGTAGTCCGACCATATATAGACAAATCAATAGTTGTGTTTGTAACAGCTCATGAACATGAATCGTTCCACATTACTTTAAAATCATTGCAAACTAAACTGGAATAAATGAGTGTTTATATATAGTTTTGTCTCAGCTGTTGATACACAGTGTTTCAGTTCTTATCAGAGTCCCACCGTCTCACTGTGGTGAACCTTTAGCTCTGTTGTAAGCGTGTTGTTAGACCAGGTTTCCCTCATTTAAAAATAATCTCTCATTAGAAATGGACATGATGTCTAAGACATAGAAATGCTTATTATGGGTTCACTTGATGTCACTGAAAAGATGCACATGGGTAACGTGCAGGCCGTCCAGCTCCGAGGTTTATCTCCTCACCTCGAGTCTGCGACACTCTCTCCGTGTCCTCTCAGATAAGGGCGCGCACATTTCTGCACCATCTTCTAAATTACAAAGAGCGATTCACAAAACAGAAGCTCACAAAACACTCATCACAAACCAAAAATGGCTCCACTGAGCGTCAAACTGTCACCAGAATTTACTGATAATCTAAAGACTCACAGAACTCATTTTGTCTCATTGTGTCTTAGTTTGAGACATAAGTGCATGATCATAATACTGTGTAGTTAGATGAGACAGAGCTGATGCTTGCTCTTAATTATCCTCTTCATGTTTCCCGAGCCTCAGCAGTGGAAGCTACCATGGATAGAAAGACTATGACTCATCTTAAATCTCAAATCTTTGTCTCCAAAGAGCTGCTGATGTGTCCGATATGATCCACAAGCTTAAACTAGGATTATAAGTGTGTGCAGTGATGTGTGTGAAACCTCTGAGGACTCACACGTGTGTGCTTCAGCCCACACACACATATGAAGCACTGCGACCTCACACAGAAGTGTTTTACACATCCAGCCTGAATCCTGATCATTTCTACAGTTTATTAAGTTCAGCTTCACCTGAACATCAGTGATGAAGCTGCTCTGACTCCATCACAGCTCACAGCTGTTGGAATGAGTCAAACAATGAAGAAGGTTCAGAAACAGCTGATGATTTTACAGAAACATGATGCAAACATGAGGATGGACACATGATTTTTTATTAACAGACACCGTTTATGTTTCACTGTGCATGACGTCATCAACACTGACACCAGGGGGCGCTCATCAGCAGCCTGAGGAACTGTGATAATGGGGGGAGACGCAGTGTTGTGTGTACTGCAGTCGGACAGAAGGAAAAACTTCCTCCTGAAAACATTTTCATCCTTCCCAAAAGTGTTTGAGTCAAATGTTACAAATATATAAATACAATAAAACACAGGGTCTTACATAAAATTAGTGATGCAGTTGTGCACTGAGCACCTTTCCAATGTTCCTTCCTCAGATGAGTCCAGCTGCTGAACACATTAACATCTGTATGTAAATGTAGCCGAGAACCAACCTGAGCACTGCTGGGAAAATACAAAGGCAACCATCAAAGTGCTGTATTATCTTATTTATTCTGAATGTTGACTTAGATCCACACCACGATTTATGAAACTATAGAAATAAAATAACAACAATCGTCTGCTTCTTTAAAATTTCTTTCATTACATCAAACCAGTGAAAACTGAAAAAAACAAAGAGCTGTTAGCATGTTTAGACCAACTTTGAGACAGAGACTGTAAAGTTCTGCACTTTAAATCCTGCCTGTGTTCCTGCAAATGATTCACACTGAAAGTATCTTAGTTTAGTATTGAGTGAGCCACAAAGCAGCCTGATAGCTTTAAAACAGGAAAAGTAAATGAAATTGACAGTTTCAGTGTAGCTGGATCTATTATTGGGGGGTCATGACCCCCGTAACCCTGCCTGGTCCTGAGGTCAAATCCACCATCTTTGTTTCAGAGCTTCATGTTCTCCCGTGTTTGTGTGCGTCCTCTCCGGTACTCCGGCTTCCTCCCACAGTCCAAACACATGCAGTTAGTGGGGTCAGGTTAGCTGTGAGTGGTTGTGTCTCTGTGTTATTCCACCTTAATCAATGACTTCCTGTTAGCATGAAGTGCTTCTGTAGGACTGATGTCATTTTCATGGTTGGATCATTTAAATGAAGCTGGACTCAGATGCAGTAAATAAGCTGATTGATCATTAATGAATAAAGCTGGTCAAACACATCACGTGGACACATGTGATTGTGTGTTGTAGTATTGATCCCAATGCTGGTATCAGTCCTGGATCAATAACACTGGATGGATGCGTTCAGCATGGAGCCCCTGAGCTGTGTTACAGACAAACATGGAAACTGACAGGTCTGTGTCATTCACAGTCTGTAACACTTCTAAACAACAGAGGCTGACCCAAGTGCCTCAGAGCCAGGCACGCTCACATCACAGCTCTCTAAATAAGCCAGTTTCAAAATAAGAGCTGAAAGCTGTGTTTGCTTGTGTTAGCTTATTATTGTGGAGACTAACATTCAGTGATCATGTGTTCAGACTCATAATGATTACTCTCAGAAATCCTGATCTTTGTATTTACTGTGTGTTGGATCAATAACTGAGATTCATGGTATCACACAGCTGTGCTGCTGCTGATGTCAGCACATCTGGAACAATACGAGGTATCTGCTACCAGACTGAGCAGGACGTGAGACCTGTGGACTGTTTAAAGCTGTCCCTCCACAGCTCACTCAGACCTGATCCACACCTCAGTGATATTCTCTGACTTCCTCAGTAGAGACAGAAACCATTCAGATCTGGGACCATCAGCTGACTGATGATGTCACACAGACTGTGTTTTTCAGGAACAGTGATTCTGATGTGAGCCTGCTAGCTGACAGCAGACCTGATGAAAGCACATGTTCACATCTGTGAGGACAGACTGGACTCTTTGACTGCACCTTGGTTCTCCTCAGAGGTCTGTACAGGAGCATGTCCACCCCCACTGAAGATCTCAGTCACTGTGAAACATAGAAAGCTGCTTGTGTGGCCTCTGCCTCACATGTAGATACAGCTACAGGTTTCTCTGTCAGTCAGACTGAAACAGTGTCCTGATGCTGCATCATTCAGCTCTGTGCCCCAGTCAGCATCACTGGGAGCTACCAGTGTTTCTGCCCTTTTCCTGTAACACTACACTCAGCACAGGCTCAGCTGGTATCCAGTGTTGGACTTTGGCTTCAGCTGCTGTGATAGATCCTCTAACATAGATCAGCTCTGCTACATGTTGTTAGATAAGTGCAGCTGCTGTCATGTCCTGATGTTTCTCTGGCTCAGCAGCTTCTCCATCAGAGGTTCACATGGAGCTGATCCAGTATCTCCAGTAACGGTGTTCTGTGCCTCACTGGTTCATCCTTCTGTCTGTGTGACGTCAGTCAGATGTTGAAGTTAAACTCTGTAATCTTCACTGTGTCACAGAGTTCAGTGAGTCCCGTTATTCACAGTATCAATCAGATCATCAGAGAACAGCTGATCAGCAATCAGTGGTGCCAACAGCGCCTCCTGTGGTGAGAGGATGCAATAATGCAATGTAGCATTTTTCCACTCAACACTTGCAGTCATGGAAACTGTCTGTTGGATCTGTGTGACGTTGCTTTCTTGGTTAGAGTTCCTCACAAATGTCCAGATGATTCTTCTAATGAGGCGTCGACCATGTTTGCAGCTCTTTGGAAGAAAACGTCGCCCTTTGCCATCCTTACTTTTCTTTGACTTCTTCAAATGCAGCTGAACTCCAGCTGGTATTTTCTTGGACTTTGCAGCTGTTTCTGGTCATCAGTTCATTCCTGCAAACCTCTGAAGCTGAACAACAATGATGCTGCATTGCTGGCTGATCCCAAAAGGTTGATTCTGTTCATCTGGACGTTTTCAGAAACGTTTGCTCACTGATCAGGTGACTTCTTCAGTCTCAGCTGACTGCAGCTTTACAAGCTTACAAACAGCACATTTGCACAATGACTGAAAGCAGCAGCACCTGATATA